>NC_142063.1:143871631-144171631 GCF_059756535.1 Pantherophis guttatus
TCTCATTGGAGTTAGCTTTAGTTCCAAATTGTCCCTGAACTGCCAGCAAAGAGATGATGCTTTAGATTAGAGCTACTTCACAAAAATGGGGATGCTCTAGAACAGGTGTGACCAACCTGTGGCCCACAGGCCATGTATGGCCCTAAACAGCTAGTAACGCAGCCCCATAAGATTATAAACTTTTAACATTATTATGCAATTTATATATATTAACTATGTATATAAATAAAAGCATATAAACTATGTGGCCCATGATAATTCCTCTTCACTCCATGTGGGCCAGGCAAACCAAAAGGTTTTGACACCCCAGAACAGGGTTTCCCAATCTTGACAATTTTAAGGCCTCTGGACTTCAACTCCCATGCTGGCTGGGAAATACTGGGAGTTGAATCCCAGTTGTCTTAAAGTTGCCAGGATCGGGAAACTCTGGCCTAGAACATCTGTCTCTGACACAGGGGAAGGAAACCTTTCTAATTGGATTTCATCATCATTTTGATGATACTGAACCTCTAACCCATGGATATCCTCACCCAGCAGGTTCACGTGGATGTTAAACAGGAGGGAAGACAGCATAAATTTGGACAACTCAGATTGGAGGGACTAAGGAGCAATCTTCTTCCTCTTAAGTCTATACTGATTGGAACTGGCCACATAGACAATCACCATAAAATGGTGTCCCAACTTCCCAAACTTCACAGCCCAGTCCAGAAGGATACTATGACAGTATCAAAAGCTGCTGAGAGATCAAGGAGCCCCCATCCCATTACTGCCAAAAGTAATCAAAAAGTACATCCACCTCTGTCTCCTGACCTGAAGTCCAACTGAAACAGGTACAGATAATCTGCTTCCTCCACTCCAACCACCTTCTCCAAAGGTCCTGGAGAGGAGGATGCTAACTGTCCAAAGTTGTTGGATCCAGGAATGACTTTTTGAGCAAGGGATGCACCACAGCCTTTTTCAAGTTTGCAGGTACCACTGCCTTTCTTATAGAGGTCAACATCACAGCATGGACCTAACTGCAAGTCATTTCTCAGAAGGCCTTAACAGTAGGGATTTGGATTTAATAAATAAGAGGCCAAACTGACAGCCCAAATAATCCTGTCAGCTTCATCAAGAGTCATTGAATCAAACTCATATCACAAAACCAAGCCACAGGCACCCAGGCCAGACCTGTCCAACATTGAGTGGATTTGAGTAAGATTGTCTGCCAGATAGATAGTTAGAGTACTCCTCCCAGGAGCCCTGCAGAGGATACTGTAGCCTGTCCCTCCACAGGAGAGAACAGTTCATCCTAAATAGGGCCACTGCATGACTCTTGGAAGAGGCAGTAATATTGATGCAATATTGATGTTTCAATGCCCTTATTGTCTTGAATATGGGCCCTTACCCAATCAGACTTATTTTTGGTGTTCCTCCATTGGTGCTTTGGGGTGATTTCCACTCAATCTCATAATGCTCTTCAATAAGCGATGGTGCACCCTGGGATAAGTGGATAGGGACACAGGGATATATGCCTATTCTAGGCTGTAATTAAGGCCTCATCTGAACCATCCATCAGAATCCCATGGATCAACATTGGACAGTTATAATTAATGTCTCCCTAAGTTTGGGTCCTGGCAGATATGCATGGATTGCTAATTTGTTTTTATTTAAAATATTTTATCCTGCTTTTCAGTCTATAAAATATATATATTATTTCAAAATCATGGTTATAGCTACAAGATAATGCTACAACACCAGAGGGGATTAACTATAAAATAATCAGAACCAGTTATTTAAGGAGAACTTAAACAGGTAAATGGGAAATATTATACCATGCCCTATCTTAATGTTTAGTTACACTAAAGTTTGTTTTTGGATGAGTAATTAGTGTTAACTAAAACGGCAGGCTTTAAAACTAACAAAAGAGGTGGAAGACAAAGATGATAGATTTGAGATGGAAAACAATCCCAGATACGCTGAACCGTATTAAAATTCAAAGAGAACATTTCTTTAATATCCTGTTTCTCCATTACATCTGGGCACCATCTCTTGCTGTCGAAAATGCTGACAAGCTTCTGTGGCCAAAACTTCTTCCTGCTGTGATCATTGGTGCAAGTGAGCAATGATCCAGGATACATTTGTTCTTTCCTTGTTATTAAATATGGCCAATGGAAATGCAGCAATAGGTAACAGACAAGAAATCTAAGGCATGTTCTCCTAGCAACGCCAGCAGTAGCCATTGTGTTCCTGTGGCACTCATCTCAGCATCGGCTTTGTAAGATGGAGATATTCAAGTGAACACTGTGCATTTTCCTGTTTGTTCAGAAATGCTCCGAGGAGCTCTGCATTCCACTTTTCAGTCTCCTAAACAGTGCAAGGTGTGCATTTAAACTATCCACCAGCAATAACATTGGCTTTTTCAGAGCCTACCTAACCATTAAGTGGAAAATGGCAATTGCCTTAGAGAGATGATAGTATGAAAAACAGAGTGGCAGTGAATCTTTTAACAGTGGGGGAAGAGAAGGAGGGCAGGGAAGCATCCCATTACTTTTTTTCTTCTAGATAAAGGATACAAGGAGCCTTCGACCAATAACCAAAAATGAGCCTAACACTTCCATTGCTAAGCAAGATAGTTGTTGTGTGGAAAGCAAGTGCCTCTGCAAAATATTCTTTCAGACAAGGAAGAAAACCAATACCTTGCATTAAATGTGCTCCTTTAAATCCAGCACATGAACCTGTTCATCAGAAGTAGCCCATAAAAGTAATCAGAGTTTTAAAATGCGTATGTAACATGTTTTCTTAGTCACAGGACACTGTAGGACCGAGTTTAGGATATAGCTAGAACTAAAATTATAATGCCTTAGTAAGATCATAATGCCCTGGTAAGACCACACTTGGAATACTGCATCCAGTTTTGGTGGCCACAATGTAAAAAAGATGTTGAGACTCTAGAAAGAGTCTCAACAGAAAAGAGCTCACAGAAAAGCAACAAAGATAATTAGGGGACAGGAGGCTAAAACATATAAAGAATGGTTGCTGGAACTGTGTACGTCTAGTTTGATGAAAAAAAGGACCAGGGGTGACATGATAGCAGTGTTCCAATATCTCAGTAGTTGCCACAAAGAAGAGGAAGTCAAGCTATTTTCCAAAGCACCTGAAAGCAGGACAAGAAGCAATGGATGGAAATTAATCTAGGAGAGAAGCAACCTAGAACTAAGGAGAAATTTTCTGACAGTTAGAACAATTAATCAGTGGAACAACTTCCCTTCAGAAGTTGTGAATGCTCCAACACTGGAAGTTTTTAAGAAGATAACCATTTGTCTGAAATGGTACAGGGTTTCCTGCCTGAGCAGCCGGTTGGACTAAAAGACTTCAAAGATCCCTCCCAACTCTGTTATTCTATTCTATTCTATTCTATTCTATTCTATTCTATTCTATTCTATTCTATTCTATTCTATTCTATTCTATTCTATTCTATTCTATAGAAAACAGACATCACCCTGCTTTCCCTCTTAATCTTTCTCTTTTAATCAGAGAAACAACCATGGTTTGCCTTTTCAAATTTATTACACTTTTTGCTTTTTAGGAAATTCCGTTCAAGCTGCAACAAGTTTAATACACATCTTTCTCCTCCTCCTCCTAAACTGAAATGCTGTGGGATGAGATTTCATGTGCTTTTGCAAGGCAGCTGGTGCCATCCCATCCCACATCAGATTCTTTGAGAAAGATATCTGCACACAGGGCCTTTTCAAGGTCTCCAAGAGCTCTTAGGGTAAAATATTAATTTCAAACACAGTCCCAAACCCCATCTACTTCTCACCTCCTGTGCTGGATTTTTTTTTATAGAAAAAATCATTAATAGCCAACTAAACAAGGAACCCCAAACTGCTAAATATATATCTAGGGATTGTATTTGAGCCAATTAGTTGTACTGCATTTAAAGAAAATAATGGATCCATCTGAACATTTCCAATGCTGAACCGTACTTTGGATGAAGCCTTCAAAAAGACGCTTCAATCTGCTTTCAGATATGAATAATGCTCGGCACCTTCTGTTTGTCTTTTTCTGTGTTTTGTTTCCTCCCAAATTGGCAGTGTATTCCACACAAATCCTCCTGCCTCCTTAGCTCAAAGTGGAATTTAATATTTCAGAGATGAGCACTGCACATCTCTAACCATTTGCTCCTGTGAAAAATCCATCAACATTCATTAGGCTTTTAAACTCTCCAATGACAGATAAGCCTGATATAGCCTGGCTAATATCGATATTGATACAAGAAATGGCAGAGGAAGAATGGGCAGGGATGGAGAAATGACAGTGGGAGTCAACAAGCAAGGGAGAAACAGATGGCAAATACAGAGGGAAGTCACAGAAAGAAAACAAAGCAGTGATTGTATAATACTAAATATATAACCAAGAGAAAACCACTGTGGGATGCTACAAATGACTAAATGCAGCCCAGCTGCCAAGCTTCTCAAGTGTAGTCACATGATTGGGGGGGGGACGGGACTCACCAGAATTTTGAATCTGGGTTATAAGTACCCCCCAGGTAGGTCCTTTGGCACCAGTCATAAAATGAGGACTATCTGAACTTACAAAACTTTTCCAACCACATGATTAAGAATTGAATGGAAGGTTCAGGTCCAGGCTTGAAGGTCCAGGTTTCTTACTCAGGAAAGCAGATGGTGACTGGCTCCATTATTTCTAGTTTCAATCTGATACTGAAAGGGATTATTCCAGATACTACAAATATTTAGCTGAGGTCTTTCTTTCAAACTACAGTGCAACTATATACCTGACACTCAAATCTACTCAATATCAGTTACCATCTAATAACAATGTAAGATAAAAGATACACATTATTATTATTATTATTATTATTATTATTATATAATAAACTTTCAAGTACAATATTTATACTTATTTCAAATGTGACATATAAGTAATTTTATATTTATATTTAGCTTTCTTTAAAATAATTTGCTTCATCTAAAATAGGCGCACAATATCTGGGCTGAAAATATCTGGATGATCTCTAGATCAGGGGTCCCCAATCTGTGGGCCATGGCCCACTAGTGGGCCATGAGGGGTTTGCAACCGGGTTGTGGAAACGGCAGGCGTGCACGGTCATGTGCCTCCTCAATTGTGCCAGCAGCGGGCGAGTGCATGCACGCACACTCCATTTGTGTGCACAAATGGAGCTGTGCGTGTGCTTGCCAGCCATTTGTGCAAACAATCCCCTCCAGTGGTGGGTTTCAAAATTTTTTACTACCGGTTCTGTGGGTGTGGCTTGGTGGGCGTGGCATGGCTTGGTGGGCCTGGCAGGGGAAGGATACTGTAAAATCTCCATTCCCACCCCACTCAGGGGGAAGGATAATCCCCATTTCCTCCCAATCAGCTGGGATTTGGGAAGCAGACAATAGATGGGGGTGGGGCCAGAACCTGCTGAAACCCACCTCTGATCTCCCTGCCAGTCCACAAAGTCGGAAACATTGGGGGACTCTCTTCTAGATGATGTTTTGCTGCCCTCTCATATCTTCTGAAGCCCAGTTATAACAAAGTTAACCTAAAGAGCAATGAAATATTTTGAAGTGATGTCACAGGCCCAATTGATATTTATTTTAAAATGTAGTGGTGGTCCCACTATGTAGAGGGAATGGCCTTGAGGGATGGGAGGAAGAATCATTTCTAAGATAACTATCAGACAAATATGGCTTGTGTCCGTTCCAAGAAACTTATTTGAGAAAACACCTCAGACAAGCCCCTCCCTAGTCTACAGGAAGATAAACGGGGGGGGGGGGAGGGGAGAAAAAGGGAGAAGCCCTTTCAAACTTCAAAATTCTGTCAGTGTAGCTGTTCTGATAAAAGTAGTCTTAGACCTAGATGTCACTAGATTCTTAGTCTGGTGCAACTTATAGGGTTGACATGCTGTCAAATGCTGACAGATAAGCAAGATAAAGGACTCTTAGCTGTCAAAGCTTCAATTGCATTTGAGGAGCATTTCAAAAGGCAAATTGATTTCAATATATCATCCTAGATTGGTCTAAAAGTGGCACTTGTTCCAGGCTTGAGCTGCTTAGAGAATACCCACCCATACGCAGCAGCACAGAGAATCACACCACTGCATTTTTAGACCATGGCATTGTTGTTGCTGCTTCTTCCTTCTAATTCCCTTTGGTGCCATGTTTATGCTTTTAAGAGAGGGCTAGCAGAAGACAATGAATCCATTAGAAGACCTCTAGACGATCGAGCATTCCTATGCTTTTCCCTTTTGGAGATATAACATTATTTTTATTATTAGCAACATCATTAGCTTGTGCAAAATATCTGTGGCCGACGGCATTCTGAATCTATGGTTGTAAAAACCCGTTTTATCAGGAAGAGCCTGAAACCTCTTTATTTTTTCAATTTGGCACATGGACAAGGTGGTTATTGATTTGTTAGTTTAAGGATAATAATACGGAAGGTATAAAAAAAGCTAGCATAGGGTTTTGGGTTTTTTTGCCAAAAGATGAGCCCTGGCTTTTAAACTCTTGGTGGAATATCTGATCTATTCTCACTCCCCCCCCCAAAAAAAAAAGAAAAGAGGGGGTCACCAAAGGAAAAAATCCCAGCTGAGAAGTAAGATTTGCAAGTGATGTAATCAGAGGTGGCTTTCAGTAGGTTATGACCAATTCTGGAGAAGCGGTAGCGGAAATTTTAAGTAGTTTGGAAAACTGGTAAATACCACCTGACTGGCCCCACACCATCTATTCTCTTCCTCCCGAGTCCCAGCTGATCGGGAGGAAATGGGGATTTGCAGTAACCTTCCCCTGGAGTGGGGAGGGAATGGAGATTTTTCAGTATCCTTCCCCTGCCATGCCCACCAAGCCATGCCACGCCCACCAAGCCACACCCACAGAACCAGTAGTAAAAAAATTTGAAACCCACCACTGGATATAATATGGAAAGTGGAGTCCTTGGCTCAGGTGAATGGGTAGAGGCGTAACTGCAGAGTTGAGAATACAGTACACTAGCATGGTCTCTGCACGAGCGTTTGTAACGAGCCGATGCAGTCACATGCCATAGAAAACTGTAATGAATCAAGAGAAGAAATTTGCTTAAATTTAACTACTTTCCTTTTTGTCCATGATTCTGTCTATTACTGTCCATTGTGTGATGCAGAGCAATTTAAGTAGCTAAGCTTATCCTTTGACTCTTCAGCAGAGAGCAATTGATGACTGCAAAGTTCTCTTACGTTACAGCTGGTTGCTGGTTTTTTTTTTTTTTATTTCCCTTCTTTCTTTAATCTAGGTAACACAATGCACTTCATGCAAGGCTTTGAAATTATGAATCAGGACATCCATTGTATTATCTGATTAAATGTGATTTCATTCAAATGTCCACTCCTGTTCAGTTGTGCCTGGTTGTGAGGCAGGGGCATGAAGCCATTTCTTTGCATAAGAAAAAGCACTAAATTCCCACTTTAGAAACTGTTTGGCATTTGCAATTATTGCTTCTGCTACCGAAGTGGGGGGGGGAGCAATTTCGTTGTATGTGAAGCTGCCAGTTTGGGGATTCATCAAATTGCTATGGTAGGAATGAATTTTTCATGAAAGTCCCAAAGCTGTATAGACATTTTTGGCTAGGCTGTTGGGCAGATACTCAATATTTAAAATAAAAGCAGAAATCAAGAATAACAGGCACACACAGCTCCTTCTCAGAAAATACCCAGAAAACATGAGAAAAAGAAAAGAAGGAATGATGCACTTTTTTATGAGCAGAAATCACAGTTGCCAATTTAACTAATAAGCTTAGCCACAACACCTTAGGGAAACCAAAATAAGTGTGCCTCTTCCAATTATTTCTTGACCAAGTAACATCCCCATAGCCTCCAGGACAGAAATGGTTTTCATGACTAGCTAAGAAACGTTGGAGAACAGAGTTTGAAAACTGTTTCTACAGAAGTTAATCAAATGTTTGTTCTTATTGAGGTTCATTAAGTACACTGTAATTAGGCAATGCAGGCATGGTATGAAGCTTGTGGAGATCTGTCCTAAAATGGTACAGATATCTATGGTGCAGGAATTTATGACAAATAATGGATAACCTTAACGTTTCTCATTCCCCTTCATTCAAGACACTGCCTCCAAATTGCCATTGTTGGGGCTGTGTGAGTAGATCTGTAAGGGAGCTTAGATCCTGTAAGCCAGCGGTGTCAAACTCAAGGCCCGTGGGACATATCCAGCCTACGGATGCTTAGATCTGGGCTGCAGGGCTGCCCTGGAAACAGTGAAGGACTGGCCCATGGCACCTCTGCCAATGAAAACAGAGCTCAGGAAGCTCCATTTTCATTAGCAGAGGAGGCCATCGCAGATGAAAACGGAGCTCGCGAGGGCCATGGGCAGCCCTCCTGAGCTCTGTTGTCACTGGCAGAGGGTTGCAGGAGGCATCACAGATGAAAACGGAGCTCGCGAGGACTGTGGGCATCCCTCCTAAGCTCCATTTTCGCAGGCAGAGGGTTGCAGGAGACCATTGCAGATGAAAACGGAGCTCAGGAGCCCGTTTTCACTGGCAGAGCTCTCGGGCCCTCACAGGCACCCTCGACACAAGTGATGTTGAGCTGGCCACACCTACCCTGACCACGCCCCTCCGCCAAGGTCAAACAGAAACCTGATGTGGCCCTCATTGAAATCAAGTTTGACATCCCTGTTTTTAAATGTGGGCTTGAGTTCCATTTTTCTCATAGATGGATTTCTCTTCTGTCCATTGGGGAAATCTGCAGGGCTCTGTGGGACTACACTTAATTTACTTTAATTATATGCTGTTAGTTTCATTTTTTTCTTTCCAAACCAAACTTTTGTAATTTGACATTCTATTTACCTTGCCTCTTAATTTAGACTCTATTAATCTGTTGTGATGAGTAATCAGCTTTATTACAATTTAAGCAGGAGTCTCAAAATTGTGCAGAGGTTATAACGATTAATCAAACATAGACATTTACTTCCAAGTGCTGAACATCAAATAAAATTGTTTGATGACTTTAATACACTATTAAAATTTATATATGAATTAGCTGATTGTCACTGATGCTTCAGGTGTACTGTGCTATATTTATAACATGTGCTTCTAAATGTATTATTAGAAATTCATGAAAATGGATATGAATTCATGCAGGTTTTAATGAGAATGTTTAAAAGCCTAAGAATAAAAAAGTTACCCAGATCATAGTAAATTCAGTGATATATTAAAACCATATAGCTCTTTAACATTACTTTTATTATCTGAAAACTTATTATTTATAAAGTAGCCTCCATAAGCATATTAATGTATCAAGTTGCATTTTGTCTAAAATATGGCCTTTTAGCTCCAATTTTCCCTTAACAGCCCCATTATTTTGTTATACCAATACGCATATTTTTTTTCCAGTTTATTTCATGCAGAAATTTTCCGGCTTTAATTTTTTTTCCAGTTGCATGAAAAGCAGTGTAGGCCTCTTCTGTATCTGTGAATACCTTCTAAATAGTTTTTAATTGAAAAGAATAAGTATGACAGAGAAAATGGAAAATGAGAAGAACATTAAAAAACGAAAGTAGGAAAATAAGACTGTAAAGATAGGAAGTTAAGAGAAGGGAGGAAAAAGGAAACTGACTTGCAAAGAATTGGAGGATTTATTTTTCCTTTTCAGATTATATCTAAAGACTTAGATTCCTTTCCACAGAAATCTGATATTGATGGAACGATGATGTCATTAATTTATTTATAATATAGTCAGATGATTGTCCAGTAAAATATGTTGAAGGTTTTGTTAGGAATGCTAGAATCTAAAATACCACACAATAGAGGTTCATCACAAAACGAATGTAAGGGTTGCTATCTTTAATCAATTTTCCAGCAAATCTATTATAGGAACAGAGGGGGGAGAAAAGGAGCAGGTGTTGGCTAAAACATAAAAGTATATAAATTTTCTGGCCAAAAAAAAAAGGTGGGCGAAAGGAGATAAGGTTATTAGGAAATAATGGAGAATGCTTGAGAAGCAACATGATTTACTGTAATCTAAGGAGAGAAAACAGTAAGTTAGGAGGCAGAGAGGTGAAGAAAATCGAAGAGACATAGCAGAACAACCTGAATCAAACATCTAATAAATCATGTTTTCCTTACAGGAAATGCTTTCCAAACATGCACAAATGTATCCCTGTCAAACCATATGCTCTGCACCTTCATTGTATCCACCAAGCCAAGCAAGTTCTTCAGCAACAGCTACCAAACTCCTCCATCAGCATCATTACCATAGGTAAAGCAGAGACATCCTAGATTGAGGTTCAAGGGGTCCAATCAAGGAAGGCAGACAATAAAAAGCTATCCACTGCTCTTGACTTAGCTGAGGAAATGGAGAAACCTGTCCAAAAACCCTATAGCAGGGGATCCGCCCCCCAAGGTGCTTAGATTTGGCTTGCAGGGCTGCTCTAGAAATATGGAAGTACTGGCCTGTGGTGCCTTTGGAGGCCATCACAGGCAAAAATGGAGCTCATGGGGACCACATGCAGGCACCCCAAGCTCCGTTTTTGCTGGCAGAGGGCCGTTGCAGCTGAAAATGGAGCTCGGGAGCCTGTTTTCTCTGGCAGAGCCTGACACAAGTGATGTTGAGCTGGCCAAGCCCATCCTGGGGTGGCCAGGAGGTCAAACAGAGCCTGGATAGCTCTGCAGACTAAACACTGTAATTTAACACCAGCTGTCTGCAATTAAAGTAAGTTTGAATCTTGCCAGGCTCAAGGCTGACTCAGCCTTCCATCCTTCCTAAGGTAGGTAAATTGAGGACCCAGTTTGTGGGGGCAATAAGCTGACTTTGTATAAAATATACAAAAGTATGAAGGCTATTGCTTAACGCACTGTAAGCCGTCCTGAGTCTCCGGAGAAGGGCGGCATATAAATCAAATTAAAAAAAAAAAAAAAAAAAAAACCACAACTCTGGCCAAGCCCATCCTGGGGTCATCACGAGGTCAAACACAACTCTGATGCGGCCCTCAATGAAATCGAGTTTGACACCCCTACCCTATAGCATGCAAGGAAACCAAAGGCGTTATGTTCCAAGCAAGAGCATCTTATGTTATGAGATAATCCTATCATATCTCAGTGGCATCTGAGTGGAATTGAGGAGCAATAGATGTTCCTGAAAGTGATCTTCTCAATCCTAGAGCACCCCAAGCTTAATGCATAGAATATGTACTTACCTTCCTCTTTCACATGTGTTGCATGATGATGATTGGTTTATTTGAGTCTGTGCAGACTATATGTTAAATTGGGACAAACCTCATTTTTTCAACCCTCTTTGCTATTAATTCTAAGTGGCAAGGTTTAACATAGTGTGGGAAGTCCCCCCTCCCCCCCCACCCCAAAAATGAAATATTTTGGGGAATATTAAGAGGCAGAATATATTTCCCCCAAAGGAAAAATAGAGAAACATGCTCTTAAAAGCAGAAAGCAGCCCCAATTTTCTGCATAGTAAAACAGGCTCCTGTTCTGACCCAGGCTTCTTGAGAAAGCATAAATCCCAATCTTAGTTCCAAAAATTTATATTGAGAGGGCTGTGAATTATGGTCATTCACAGCCTGTAATGATTCACAGTCTATGAAGATTACAACAGATGTCTGCTCGAGTTGACACTGGGTTTCAGGGTAATGTTGATAAGCAACCATCTTTATCTCCCTTGAAACACAGCCAGAGACCTAACTGTCAATTAGTTTCCCAAGGCCAAATGGAACACAGAGTCAAACCTTCTTCTCAGCGCTTGAATTGACTATATGAACTAATTGCTTCCTGCAAAGGCTCACATCCATTTCTCCTCTTTTATGTCTTATGGGAGGGGCCAATCATCTCCAAGCCTTACTCACAAGTTGCCCTTTTTTTCCTTAATTGTTTTTGCCTTTTGGCAGCTCTGCACACGCGCACACTGGGAATGGTTCTCCCTGTTCTTCTGCCTCGTTGATGTCAGATTCCGAAGGCTCCAGAAGCAGACCATAACTACCAGATGGCCCTGGCCCCCTCTCTGCCTCCGATGCAGAGCCCTCATCCGAGACTCCATGACTGGCCCACCAGGAGGTCCCCAACCTCCTCACTGTCTGAATTTGCTGCCAGCTCTGCTGGCCGCTGGCGGGCCACAACAGCTCCAGCAGATGCCTGAAATATTTAGAGGTGGATATTTTGTGGCCATTAAGAAATTCAGGCCAGCCTATTAACAAACAAAATACCTTCAGCCACAGCTCCCCCAGGCTGGGATTAAAATTTACATCCTCCACCCAAATTCTAAGAACAGGACATGACCTTTAGGCAGTGGTGGGATTCAAATAATTTAACAACCAGTTCTCTGCCCTAATGACCAGCTGGATACACATGGCTCGGTGGTCATGTGACCATGTGGGCATGGCCAACTCAACATCACTCACGTCGATGGGCGCTTCGCCTTAGCTGTTACAATGTAATAAGGGTTAACCAGAGAGGCAGTTTCTGTAAGCAGGGCAATAAAGATTAGGCTAGAAACAACACCAGAATGTTTCCTTCCTGCCTTCCTTACAGGATTAGCCCTGTAAAGTGGAAGAAAACCAAAATAAGATTTCTTTTAGCAACTGGTTCTCTGAACTGCTTAGAAAGTTAACAACCGGTTCTCCCGAATAGGTGCGAACTGGCTGAATCCCACCACTGCCTTTAGGACATAATAGGATTAACCCATCACCATTAGAATAGCAAAAGACACCAGGCTCACTACATTGTACAACCCCCTGCAGCATTTCAGAAACTGTATAAAAATTCTTGCACATATCAAACTAATTTGTCAGCAGCGTCCCAGAACCACATGCTATTGCTGGTTCTGCTCATCAATAAACAGACCTTCTTTCTTAAGATGCTAGCCTCCATTTTATTTCCAGCCCCTATCTCTCGACTTGGAACTGAACCAGATGGATTTTTCTTCCAACAGTAGGCTTAATCAATTTCTCTACTTCCCACTTTATTAATTTTAAAGAGAAAGGCTCTACCCCTTAACATTCACTTTTCTGGGAATAGGACAGGGAACAATCTATTTCTTTTTTCATTTTACTGGATAATTTGGAAAAGTATTTTTCTAATCAGTACTACTTTTCTTCTCTGCTTAAAAAAAGCTCAATGAAACCAGCTCTGAGCTTATGAAAAGTTAAAGATAAAAAGGAAAGGTTTTTTTTCCCCTTTGGCTCACCTGGAACAGTTGTAAAATTAAATCTCCAGGAGTAGATTGACCTCTAAATATCTTTTGCTGCTGTTAAGCAGGCCTGAGAACAAGGTGTCAATGATCCTTAACTCTTAACTTTGACTCACTGCTTTCTTTTAATTAGAGATAGGAAATGATCGTGCTTTTTCCAAATTTGCAAGGTGTAAGAGCAGGATGTGATAATGGGATAATCGGCCTTGTCATTTGTGTGTGTATGTTTGGTTTTAAAGATGAGAAAATTTGCTGCTTCAGAAGAGGAGGCTCTGCCTGTTTGTGGCTCTGCTTCATATCAGGAAAAGCTCCAGAAATGTATTCTGTTCCTTTTGGTAACAGAGGCAAATGCTAAGAGGCCAGCAACTCAATTACAGGTTGACAATCAACAACCCAATTGTTCTTTGGGGAAACAGGAGAACATGACTACTGTATTTTTCATAGTATAAGATGCACCTTTTCCCCCCCAAAAAAGAGGGTGAAAATCTGGGTGTGTCTTATACTGCAAATGTAGCCCTGCCCACCTTCTCAAACCAAGGTTTCAGAGGCTGAAAAAAGCATCAGAAATGAAGCTTCAGAAATGAAGCCCCCAAACAGAGCTTCAGAGGCCGTTTTTCTGAAGCTGTTTTGGAGGCTTTCAGAGCCAGAAAAGAAAGTTTTTTCTGAAACTGAGTTTCAGAAGTTTCAGAGGCAGAAAAAAAAAAAAAAGCAAGGCACAGAGCTCACAACCAAGAACCTGTTGCTAAAATTCACCTCTGGGAACAGCTGATCGGGGGTATTCTGGGAGGCCGATCCACCTGCCAATCAGCTTTTTTCTTATTTTCCTCCCCAAAAACTAAGGTGTGTCTTCTTCTTTTTTTAAAAAAATTTGATTTATATGCCGCCCTTCTCCGGAGTCTCAGGGCGGCTTACAATGCGTTAAGCAATAGCCTTCATACTTTTGTATATTTATACAAAGTCAGCTTATTGCCCCCACAAACTGGGTCCTCAATTTACCTACCTTAGAAAGGATGGAAGGCTGAGTCAACCTTGAGCCTGGTGAGATTCGAACTTACAGTAATTGCAGACAGCTGGTGTTAATCACAATGCTATCAGTCTGCTGAGCCACCAGGCCCCTTGTCTTATCCTCCGGTGTGTCTTATACTCTGCAAAATATGGTATTTCTTGTTGAAATAGGGATGGTGGCTAAGATATGCTGATGCTTCCCCCTTAAAGTCCATAAATTATTATTTTTAATTCACACTTCTTTGAATCGCAAGCTGACATGGAAACATGCCCTCTTCAAATATTAAATCTTCAGTTTCAGTGGACTCAAAGGTGATTTTCATGATGGAGGTGTAAGAAAGTTAGCACCCACCCAACTCCTAGAAGAATGAAATAGTCTAGGAAATATTAAAAAGGCAGAATATTATATTTCCCTGGATGAGAAAAGGAGAAACATGCTTTTAAAGGCAAAGCAGCTCCCTGCAGGTCCCTGCCCCCTCCCCACTTCAGCTAAAGGGTGATGAGATTAAGACCTTCACCCTCAGGACATGATAGGATTAGCTTCATTACCTCATCACCCAGCAAGATTCAACCAAGCCTCGGGCTCAAGACAACCTACAAAGTTTCCCCTGCATGGCCCCATGGGAGTCTGACAACCAATCAGGATACCTGCCCTTACACAGGAACAGGACACTCCAAGGCGGGGCCCAAGAGAGGGTATAAATCTCTCTCTCTCATCCATGTGCTCCAGGGGCAGGTTTCAAAACTCGTCGCAACTGGTTCGCTCATGGGCATGTGTGTGTTCACGCCTGCGCAGAAGTGTCCAGGCGAGTGGGCGAAGCCTCCCGCCGCAGCTGCTACCGGTTCGCCTGATCCGGGGTGAACCATTAGTAACCCACCACTGATATCCTCGATTGCCCAGGACTGCAAACCATGTGGTCCTGTCCAGTGTCCACCATTAAACCATCTTTCCAAACAGCTTCTATGTTTCCAGTGTCTTTCACCCCACTTGGAACTGAACCCAGA
This sequence comes from Pantherophis guttatus, assembly GCF_059756535.1. Taxonomy (NCBI): domain Eukaryota; kingdom Metazoa; phylum Chordata; class Lepidosauria; order Squamata; family Colubridae; genus Pantherophis; species Pantherophis guttatus. The sequence continues at coordinate 143,886,834 of NC_142063.1, forward strand.
TGGACATTTCTTCCAACAGAGGTTTGCAATAAAAATGGTTTCTCCCCCCCCTCCCCCAATGTAAATCACCAGCAGGTTTCATTTGTGTAGAAGGGTGGGGTGACACAGAAGTCATGTTTGTTTAACTATATTTGGGAATTGAAGGCCATGATTCATATTTCACTCCTTTGAAACAAACAAGTCATGGTTAACTTGTTGTAGGTCAGGCCTCAAATTGTACTATTATGAAATGATGGGACCAAACAACATTCCTGGGTCAGCCAGAGACAGTTTTATTGCACAGTTTCAGAACCAGATTTGTATCTGCAATTCTGAACAAAGGAAGAGCTCTGATATAACTGCTTTTATACATATCCAAGACAAAGGACTTTGCTGGCACAGCAGTTTTCCATATATGGTTAACATACATCCGTTACATGATAATTGACACTTTTTAATTAATAAATTCCTGCCTTAATTTATAGTACATGAGATAATTTTAGCTAAACATCCTCCTCTTCTGTAATCACTGTTGCATAGATCCATGGCTGGCCTTGGATTAATAAGGAGCCTTGATAGTACAGTGGTTTACGCACCCTGTTATTAACACAGCTGCCTGCAATTTCTGCTGGTTCGAATCTCTCCAAGGCTCAAGGTTGACTCAGCCTTCCATCCTTTCTAAGGTAGGTGAAATGAGGACCCAGTTTGTGGGGCCAATAAGCTGACTTTGTATAAAATATACAAAAAGTATGAAGGCTATTGCTTAATGCACTGTAAGCCGCCCTGAGTCTCCGGAGAAGGGTGGCATATAAATCAAATTAAAAAAAAGAAATAAGTAACTTTTTGTTTCAGATGGATGTCTCTGCATCCTTGACAGATAGGCCCCTCAAAAGATATATTGCCAAGAATGGAATTTAGCTACACAGAGACAGTGTAGTCTCTGAACAAGCACTTTTCTTTCTTATAATAATGTGAATAAAGAGGGTCCTCCAGTGTTCATATAGCTGACCTTATACCATTCACATTATTCACATTATTATATTATTCACATTATTATATTATTCACATTATTCACTTTAGTACCCCTTGAAAAAATAGGGTTAGCACTGGTCATAGCTCCTGGTCTCCATTTTGCTCCTCCTAGGTATAAGGATGTTGAACATTTTCATTCTATCCTCCCAAAACCTAAAGCGGCTACAGGTGCTTTGATGCTTTTTCATTAAAGCTGAGTACATTTTAAAAATGTACTGAAACTCCAAGCAGCTGAAATTAATTGGTTTGCCTTCAGAAATTTGAATTGCAAATTCAGAATGAAAGATGCCCTCTTCAAATCTCAAATCTTCAATTTAATTTGAATTAGGGCTGATTTGCTGAAGCTTTGAGAGAAGAATATTAAAATATCCCTATTCTGTATGAATATAACAGTTTGTCTTACCTATTATACAATTGGCTGAAAAGTCACCATTGCCTAAAAAAATGTCTGGGAACATATGAAGATGAGATTGCAACAGTATGACATTAATTTTTTTTTTTTGCTATACATATAGTATGCAAATAGTTATCTCTTTGGTAAAGCTGATTATGGAGGAGATTGCTAAAGCATATGAAAGTAATAGCAGAAGTGTGCTTTTAAACATGGTTTAGATAATGCTAGGCATAGTGCTTTAGATTCTGATGGGGAGCAAAAAATGTTGGTATACAGGTGAAACTCAAAAAATTAGAATATCATGCAAAAGTTCATTTATTTCAGTAATGCAATTTAAAAATATACTGCTCAAAAAAATAAAGGGAACACAAGCAGAAGACATCCGAGATCTGAATGAATGAAATAGCCTTATTAAATACGTTGTTTGTTGTTCGTATTGAGAAGTGTATAAACTACTGTATGTAAAGAACAAAGTATTTAATAAGGCTATTTCATTCATTCAGATCTCGGATGTCTTCTACTTGTGTTCCCTTTATTTTTTTGAGCAGTGTATATTGAAACTAATATATGAGATAGACTCATTACATGCAAAGCGAGATAGTTCAAGCCTTGATTTGTCATAATTTTGATGATTATGGCTTACAGCTCATGAAAACCCCAAATTCACAATCTCAGAAAATTAGAATATTGTGAAAAGGTTCAATATTCTAGGCCCAAAGTGTCCCACTCTAATCAGCTAAATAAAGCCATAACACCTGCAAAGGGTTCCTGAGCCTTTAAATGGTCTCTCAGTCTGGTTCAGTAGGAATCACAATCATGGGAAAGACTGCTGACCTGACAGTTGTGCAGAAAACCATCATTGACACTCTCCATAAGGAGGGAAAGCCTCAAAAGATAATTGCAAAAGAAGTTGGATGTTCCCAAAGTGCTGTATCAAAGCACATTAATAGAAAGTTATGTGGAAGGGAAAAGTGTGGAAGAAAAAGGTGCACAAGCAGCAGGGATGACCGCAACCTGGAGAAGATTGTCAGGAAAAGGACATTTAAAAGTGTTGGGGACTGTCACAAGGAGTGGACAGAGGCTGGAGTCAATGCATCAAGAGCCACCACACACAGACGGATCCTGGACATGGGCTTCAAATGTCATATTCCTCTTGTCAAGCCGCTCCTGAACAACAAACAAGGTCAGAAGTGTCTTACTTGGGCTAAAGAAAAAAAGAACTGGTCTGTTGCTCAGTGGTCCAAAGTCCTCTTTTCTGATGAGAGCAACTTTTTTTTTTAATTTGATTTATATGCCGCCCTTCTCCGGAGACTCAGGGCGGCTTACAATGCGTTAAGCAATAGCCTTCATTCTTTTGTATAATTTATCCAAAGTCAGCTTATTGCCCCCACAAACTGGGTCCTCATTTCACCTACCTTAGAAAGGATGGAAGGCTGAGTCAACCTTGAGCCTTGGAGAGATTCAAACCAGCAGAAATTGCAGGCAGCTGTGTTAATAACAGGGTGCACTAAACCACTGTACTATCAAGGCTCTTTTGCATCTCATTTGGAAACCAAGGACCCAGAGTATGGAGGAAGAATGGAGAGGCACACACTGCAAGATGCTTGAAGTCCAGTGTGAAGTTTCCACAGTCTGTGTTGATTTGGGGAGCCATGTCATCTGCTGGTGTTGGTCCACTGTGCTTCATTAAGTCCAGGGTCAATGCAGCCGTCTACCAGGAGATTTTGGAGCACTTCATGCTTCCTTCCACAGACAAGCTTTATGGGGATGCTGACTTCATTTTCCAGCAGGACTTGACACCTGCCCACACTGCCAAATGTACCAAAACGTGGTTCAATGACCATGGGATTACTGTGCTTGATTGGCCAGCAAACTCGCCTGACCTGAACCCCATAGAGAATCTATGGGGCATTGCCAAGAGAAAGATGAGACATGAGACCGAACAATGCAGAAGAGCTGAAGGCTGCTATTGAAGCATCCTGGTCTTCCATAACACCTCAGCAGTGCCACAGGCTGATAGCATCCATGCCATGCCGCATTGAGGCAGTAATTGATGCAAAAGGGGCCCAAACCAAGTATTGAATACATATGCATGCTTATACTTTTCAGAGGTCTGATATTGTTCTATGTACAATCCTTGTTTTATTGATTTCATGTAATATTCTAATTTTCTGAGATTGTGAATTTGGAGTTTTCATGAGCTGTAAGCCATAATCATCAAAATTATGACAAATCAAGGCTTTGCATGTAATGAGTCTATCTCATATATTAGTTTCACCTTTTAAGTTGCATTACTGAAATAAATGAACTTTTGCACGATATTCTAATTTTTCGAGTTTCACCTGTATATATATAATATTAAGCCTCTGAAGTTTTTTTTATTACTATATCAGCAATATATTTTTTATAAACTTAATTTAAGATCCTTGAATTTTATTTTTCCCCAGTTAATGGTAGCTCAAGATTAATTTGATCGTTGTAGTCCTTGTACACAAAGGGACCAGAACTAAGATTATACAGGCCACAAATCAGAGGTGGTATTCAGCAGGTTCTGACCAGTTCTGGAGAACCGGTAGTGGAAATTTTGAATAGTTCAGAGAACCGGTAAATACCACCTCTGATTGGCCCTGCCTCCATCTATTCTCTGCCACCCAAGTCCCAGCTGATCAGGAGGAAATGAGGATTTTGCAGTAACCTTCCTCTGGAGTGAGGAGGGAATGGAGATTTTACAGTATCCTTCCCCTGCCACGCCCACCAAGCCATGCCACGGCCACCAAGCCACACCCACAGAACTGGTAGTAAAAGAATTTGAATCCCATCACTGCCGCAAATGCTTGCATTGTTTTAAAATTCAATCTTCATATTTATAAGTAGCTCAAAGTGGCAAACATACTTGATATTGCAGGATACAATCTGGGTCAGTCACCGGGACCAGAGCTTTAATCTTCTGAGTTTTCGGACTTGTGCTGGAGCCCATCTTCAGGGAACCTCTCTATCAGAATGTGTATACCTGATATTCCTTCCTCCTCCTGTTTTTCCCACCATAACAATGCTGTGAGATGGGTTGGACTGAGAGAAAATGACTGGCCCAAACTCATCCAGTCAGCTTTCATGCCTAAAATAGGATTAGAACCAGTGATGGGTTGCCCCCGGTTCAGACCGGTTCTATAGTACTGGTAGTAAAACTGGCGGGAGGCTCCGCCCACTGATCCCGATGTCATCAGGAAGCTTCTGCGCATGTCCCTGTTGCGAACCGGTAGTAAAGATAAGTAGAACGCACCCCTGGCGCACATACACACTTCCGGCACCACCATGAGAAAAAGGTTCGCCATCACTGGTATAGGATCTCCTGCTTGAGCAGGGTGGTGGTGGACTAGAAGACCTCCAAGGTCCCTTCTAACTCTATTCTGATTCTGAATATTCTGATTCAGTGAATCAGATTGAGACTTCAAGCAGCACAAATTGAATCAGTTGGCCATCACATCTTAAACCACAGGCTTACACACAAAACCATTCCCTCTGAAAACCACAGATATTTTTCCCTCATGAGTGATCTGCTCAGATTTTGAGAGAAAAATTCAATTTCTTCCCTCCTCAGATTTCAAATGGGCAGATTGTTTACCTCCAATAGAAATAGATGGAAAGACACAGTGGTCATTGCTGCCTTAAAGTATGGTTCTTATGTGGGAAAACGGGACATTGATATTGAAGTCACTGTTGATTGGTGAAAAAAATGACTAAACGTCAAGATAGGTCTTCAGAAGAAAATCTTAATGTCTCCTTTGTGTATAAATAATACAATTGTTGGATTTCCTGACTTGGTTAATCACTGTTAATTAAAAGAAAGTTAGAAGGGTGTCTTCATCAGCATATCAAGGATTGTTTTGCTTATTCTAAAAATAGATTATGGCTCATTTAGACCAGGCCCCAAACATTTATTATAACCTTTTTGTGAAAATAATAGTCTGATTCATTCCCTGCAAAGATGGCTATCAATATCTGTGTGGTTACTATTACTTAAAAATAACCCTGTGGGATCTGGAGAAAACAGCTGGAAAGAAATAGTCTTGCTTTTATGTAGATAAGCCATCCCTTTGATGTTTTTTTTTAACCATTGATTTTGGCATGTTTTGGCATCATTAGTCTAGCATATGTAAAGTTATCTTTTATTACACAGTAATTGTGTAAGAAGGTGCTGGTTGCAGACATCTATATGAGTAGGTGACAGTATAAAGTCTTACCATGCAGCATGAAAAGCTGCTTGCAAATTTGTATAATACATTGACCTCAGGGTTTCATTGATCTAACATAAATAAATGGGCAGGTACATGAGCCTATAATAATTGTACTTTGATTTATTGTGTATCACGTTCTGAATAAGTACCAACGAGGGAATTGCTGTTAGCAAATCACATTAGTTACCAATGGGATGTTAACACTAACATGGCTTTGGATTTTATTCCCTCTCTTAACTCAGCTTCTTTAATGGCCAGCTACAAACCTTACCATAGGTTTGATAGAGGTGGGTTTCAGCAGGTTCTGAGCAGTTCTGGAGAACCGGTAGCGGAAATTTTGAGTAGTTTGGAGAACCAGTAGTAAAAATTCTGACTGGCCTCGCCCCCATCTATTCTCTGCCTCCCGAGTCCCAGCTGATCGAGAGGAAATGGGGATTTTACATTAACCTTCCCCTGGGGTGGGAATGAAGATTTTACAGTATCCTTCCCCATCCACGCCCACCAAGCCACAGAACCAGTAGTAAAAACAATTGAAACCCACCACTGGTTTGATAGCTCTTCGTCCCCTATAAGATTATGAACAGACATCTCTTCTTCCCATAACCCATTCCTTATCTGTAAATGAACATAGATAGATAGATACTGTAGATAGATAGATAGATAGATAGATAGATAGATAGATAGATAGATAGATAAGACAGACAGATAGATAGATATATAGGTGATAGATAGATAGATAGATAGATAGATAGATAGATGATAGATAGATAGAATAACTTTATTGTCACCTTGAATATACACTAATTGTATACACATCACACATTAAATGCAGCTCTCAAAGGGTCACCACCTCCAATATACACACATAAACATGACTAAATAAATAAATACAAAATTATGCATATACCTACACATATGACACAGAGAAACAATACAGTCTAGTTTGGATGTGTACATGTACATGGCGAGAAAAATGAATCTTGCGAGTTAACCAGATGGATGGCAGAGGGAACAAAGCTGTTACAGAATCTGGTAGTCCTGCTAGAAATACTTCAAAACCTCCTCCCAGAGGGGAGCAACAGAAACAGAGTGTAAACTTCTAAGACATCATCTTTTGAATCCTGGTGTCATCAAAAAGACCATAAAAGGTGGCCAGAATTTAATAAAATGTTTTAAAATGTTTTAACCTTGATCAAATAAACCAATTTCATAGGACTTTTACCTCTGAAAATCTTAATCTTTAATTCATGCAAATGTTGTTGTAGGATTTGATCTCTCTTCAATTCTTCTTAATCCCATTTTGTAGGCTTCTTTTAGACATTAATAAATGTCTTTTGTACATTAACATTTACATATTAACAAGTGTCTTTTGTAAAGCCAATAAAAATTCCTTATCCAGGTCATTCTCTTGTTTTTTTGTATTTTCCATTTAATTTTTAAAAGTTCAGTCAGCTTCTTTTGTACATCCAGTAGACTCCTTATCTGGGTCATTCTCTTAGCTGTCACCATAAATGCCTTCTCTGTTTTGTAATCCATGCTTATTTTTATCTAATATTTCTGCTTTTACTATTTCTGCATCCAGTGGGATTTGTTTCACATCTGTCATTTTTCATTAACATCTTTAGTTTATCCTTAAAAGCAGACATCATTACTGATATTGTTGATATTTTGGCTACTAATTTCTTCAAGATCTTTTTAAATATTTCAAATGTTATACAGGTAGTCCTCAGCTCATGAAGACAATTGGCACCTGAATTTCCGTCACTAAGCAATGCAGTTAAAAAGTGCAATGTCATAATTGGTAGCATCATTTAGAGATGGCAATCCCTGCTTAATGTTGCTGTCATTAAGTGAGGATCATGAGACACAAAGTGAAGCACCTCTCACAAGGTCTTGCCAGCTTCCAACAACCAAAGTCAATGGGGAAGCTGGCAGGAAGTTGCAAGTCCCAGGCAGCTTGCAAGCAGGTTGGCAGCACATTAAGGCTAGCGGTTGCTGCTGCTGAGTGGCAGAAGGTGCATGAAGATATGTGAGTGATGGGGAGGTGTGTGAATGTGGCATGGCTTGGCTCCTGCTGAGTGAGGTAGTAGAGGTTGTGTGGGTGATTGGTGAAGATTCACGTATGGAAATGTCTTACCCGAGCAGCTTGAGACCTTCCCTGCCAGTTTCCCTATTGTGGAAAGCTGGCAGGGAAATTCACAAATTGTGATTGCACAACTGCTGCAACGCTCCTAAGTGTGAGTCAGTTGTCAAACACCCAGAATTTCAAGGACCAGTCATAACCACCACTTGTTTAGTGCTATCATAACTTTGAAAGGTCACTGAACAAGTGGTCATTAACTGAGGGCTACCTTGATGATTTATCCCTTTATCTCCCTTGTACTCAGAATCATGGGAGACCACTATTCAGCAGTCCTCTCATCAAAAACAGCCATCTGGAGCATACATGAACGATCTGCCATTGTCTTCTTGTCCAGGCATAGTCCAAAAACCTGATGTACCCACTGGTTCTTTTATCATTGCTGCAATTGTCATATCTGCTCTCCATGAGGTATTTGCACGATTTGAGAAAAATTACAGAAGCATCCTCCAAATCACGTGGTTTGGAGAGGCTTCCAAAGAATTGCGAGAGCTGGCTCCATTCTCGTGATAATCTGGAAGCCACCTTCTCTTCTATTCTGAAGGATCATGAGAATGGACCCCGCTTGGAAAATGGGGCAAGGTGGTCTTGGAAGGAAGGCTAAGCCTTATGTAGATTAGGTGTGCCTGTCAGCAGTTGAAGAAAAACAATTTCTTTCTTAAAATAGCCATTTACTGGTGGGTTGGGAAGCTGTCAGTGACTTCCTGGGAAGAGACAGATTTCCTCATGCTAGCAGGCCTTGCAGCCTGCACTAGGCATCCCAAGGCCTCCCCTACCTCCTAAGAACTACCAAGCTCCTTTCCTCCTTTTCTTTCCTTGGAGTAGTAGAATTACAGTAGTTGAGCAAAGCGGTCATATAATGACCTGCTCAACAACCAAGATTCTAGTCCCAATTATGATTGCAAATTGAGGGCTATTTATATTGCATTACTGCTTCTGTCCTGTCCTCATTCTTGTTAAGTTTGTTCCAAAAGTGATAGTGGAGGATACAGTATTTCAGAATTGTTTTGTGGTAAACTTTTGAAGGCATCCAGATAAAACTTAGCAGGGTTAATATTGCCAGTTTCATCCTATTTAGCCAAAAATTAAAGCAGTTTCATTATAGCATACAGACAATTTTTATTTGAATCCTGAAGTAAGTTGAAATTACTGCGCCTTCAGATCACCACGCTGAATAGGGTCATGTCCTCTTCAGATATGAGATATCCAATCTGAATTGAACCAGGGCTGATTTACAGAGGTTTATTACCATGCCCTTTTTGAACAATATTTGTCACTATCAAGTCCATGTATTATTTTTGCTTCACATTTCTTAGTTGTACTCATGATGACCTTTGTAATATTTCCTTTTCTATGTCTGAAAAGTAGCATTGCCACACCAGAATAAAAATTTCAAACTCATTTTGTTAAAAACGACTTCTTAAAATATTCTGAATGAAAATATCTAAAACAGCTTGGTGGTTTTTTTTTTAAACATCAAAAGCAGAGACTATTGGTTGTCATCCAAAAGCCTTCCTAAAAATAAACTCCTTGTCTGGCCCACAAAATTTTCAAGGAGGAGGGATGGGAAGGAGAGGAGTGAAAAAAAAGAGACATAATGCATCAAATCAACTCTGTATAGCATAATCTAATCGGCTAATGGGTTGAATAAGCAAAGTCATTCAAGTAAAATTAATTTCGTTGGTCAGCTATGATTACTATAGCAAAGTATTTAACTGCTTGCATTTAATACTGGAATCTTTCACAATGCAGGCTATCTACTGGTTTTGACGACAAAGTTATACATTTACAGCAATTGGTGCTCAGGTTATTTCTTATTGAAGCTTTGTGAGAAGCTGTTATGGAGGGCAGAGTTGGGTTGTTTTATAAGAACATTGCTTGGCTGAAAATACCAAAACTGCTCCTGAGGCTGCTTATATGATGTACAGAAGGGAGTTTCTAGCAGGAGAAAGGGAAGAATTCATCAGCTTGTGATTGAATAGTTTTAATCATTAGACTGATTTTTTTTTTTTTTGCGGCAGATAGTTCTTTGGAAATAACATAGGATTGGGCAGCAATTTGTTTTGCCCCATCAAATGTGTCTAGAGAAGAATGTATGGTAATAATATTTTCAAGTTTCTGGAACTGGTTAGAGTCACGGAAGCCTTGGGCACTTTCGCAGAGGAAGGAATACTATGATAGATGCAGTGGAGTATAGAAGATTGTTCTACCTACAAGCTTGTAATGTTACCAAAAAAAAGTGCAGCTTTTTATCAGTGATAAGTATAAAGAAACATAGAGTTCTGCCTTACATCTAATCAGATCGCTAGTCCGCCTTGCTTGATATTGATTAATTCATTGATTAATATATGTTTGACAGTTACTTTCCTAGGTTTTAGACTCCTACACAGGCCAGGAGCTGAATCCAGGATTTTCTGTATGCAAATCATGTACTCTACCTCTGAGCTCCCTTTACAAGGAAATTTGATGTAGTTAACAAGGAGTGAGGAATCTGTCTATTCAGATTTCAGTGTACAGAGATAATGGGAATTTTAGTTGAAGGGAGATAAGGCTCACAGATTCTTTACTCCTACAGTACAATTTCCCTTTGTATTTCTAGCAGATGAGACAGGGAGAACACAAAGCAAAATGTTGCCCTTTTTCAATCCCAGACTAAGATTATTATTCAATTTTTATTTTAGATCTCAGTAAATAATGTCTATTGAATAAAAGAGGGAAAAGTAACTTACCTGAGACAAAAAGTGGCATAGGAAAGGTGTGATTCCCAGACCTATCTCAGTCAAAACTTAGTATATCATAAAATAATTGATTACATTTTTAGCAACATTTTACAAAGTATAATTTTACAAAGTAAGAATTGAACAGCAAATCTTGACACATCTTCAGGTTTTATTGAAGAAGAAGACAAGGAGTTAAAACTTCAAAAATGTACAGCCGAGGAAAGTCTTATTTTAAATGCCAGGATCACAATATAAATTGGATATGACAAACAAGTCAGCTTTAGAACTTGTGTACATCCCATTCCTTTGCTCTGCATTAATCAAGAGGTAGTTCAGTTCAGTTCAGAGTATGTGGGTTGTTTATTCTCTTTTTATCTCTCCCTACACCCATTTACTAGATTCACTTTTCATATACCGGTAGTTCTAGTTCTATTCCTAATGATTATTCTATCTTATTTTTTTCAAAGATTAACACAGTCTTCTAAGCACAAATATATATATTCATATATCTAATTAAAAAAGAGCATATTTCTATTTATCGTGAGAAATACACCCACATTACACCAATTCTCTGCGAGCTGCACTGGCTCCCTATTGGTCTCCGGGCACAATTCAAAGTATTGGTTATTACCTTTAAAGCCCTACATGGCTCAGAGCCAGGCTATCTTCGAGACCGCCTTCTACTGCATAGCTCCCATCCCACAGAGTTGGTCTCCTCCGGATCCCGTCAGCTAAACAATGCCGGCTGACTGGCCCGCAGGGGAGGGCCTTCTCTGTGGCTGCCCCAGCTCTCTGGAACCAGTTACCTCTGAGATCCGGACTACCCCCCACACTATTGGCCTTCTGGAAAGCAGTGAAGACCTGGCTTTTCCGGCAGGCCTGGGGCTGTTGATCTCACTGTTGCAATCTTGCGAGATCCGGCCATGAATGGTGTGCATGGGCTTTTAACGTTTTTAAAATGTTTTTATAATGTTTTTAAATAATTTTTCTATGTTTATTGTTCACATTATTTGGGAGTTGGGCGGCATAGAAATGTGATAAATTAAATTAAATTAAATTAAATATCAGAGGACCCTCCATTACAGGGGCCCAAAGGACCAAAATGACTTGGTGCAACTGCAATCAAAATCCTTCCTTTGGGTGCCAACATTGTACATGCATACAAAAGAAGTGGGGGTTGGATCTGCAGTTATACTAATCATCTTGGCCCCCTCCGTGTTAATGCAATTGGGAAATATGGCAGAGATTTTATTCTGGGAAACCCTATGGTGTGTGAGAACAATGTGAGAATGGATTTATGTGAATGAAAAACAATTATTCAACAGCTCAGACTATTTTGTTTCCCTGGTCTCCTAATAACTGAACATTTGGAGGTTGATGTATTTATGGAATATTCAGACCCACATTCTTTATTTGATCTTTGAGCAGACGTTTCCAATATTAAACACTGACTTTTATTGGTATTTGGAGTCTTCATTATTTATTTACATTTACAAAAGCCTGTTCTGCCCATTGATCTTATATCACATTTATTTATTTAATGATGTTTCCAGGCTGTTTTCCATTCCCAGAGGGCTCTGAATGGTGTACAAGAGAAAGTTAAACTCAATACAATAATTGAACAACAACAAAAAAATACTAGTGTGGGCCTGATCATCTTAGATCTTAAAGCCTTATTGGTCTTGACGTCTTATTGGTAGCTAATGTGACCTGCTAACAGCAATTCCCTCATTGAATATAACTCACCTATTCAGAACTTGATATATAATAAGCAATTAAGGAAAATATTTAATGCTCATGTACCTGCCCATTTTTTTACATTGAGTGAATGAAGTCCTGAGGTCAATGTGTCATACAGTTATGGAAATAGTTTTGCATGATGTACGAGAAAAATTTTAGTCTTCTACCTGCTTATACAACTAGTGCCTTCTTGCAGAAGTTACTCAGCAGTAACGGCTTACTTTCCATAATAAAAATCACACACACAAAAAAGTTAAACTACCAGACTTAGGATCTTAAGACACCTAAATCAGAAAACAAACTGAACAGGTAATCCACCTAAATAAAAACAAAACTATCTCTTTCCAACCCTTTTCTCCCAATCCAATAGGGTTATTTTCCCAATGATTTTTAAGTAACGGTGATCTATCTCACAGATATTGGCACCCATTTTACAGAAGGTGAACCAGAGTATTACCTTCATAAAAAGTTTGCAACAAATGTTTGGCCAAGTCTAAATAACCTATAATCTACTATTTTCAGAATAAGCAAAACAAGCCCATGAGGGGCTTGGTTTCATATGCAAATGAAGACATCCTTCTAAAGCCCTTTCAACTAACAGTGCTTTGGCATTAGCTAAGTCAGGAACTGCAACTGGTCTGCACCTGTTCGTCATGGACTACGGCCATTTTGAAAAAGAAGGCTTTCCTGTTGCTGATGAAAAGCAAGGAATGTAGGAACTGTACACATCTCTGGAAAGAGAATATTCCATAAAATGGAGATTAGCAGTGAGAAAATTTGCTTTGTTGTCCAAGTCCCATGAACCTCCCAAAGAGCAGGGAGTCTCAATAGACTCTCTAAATGATTGGAGCAGATGGCCAGATTTAGGCATCTTTGATGTAACTCAGTGGTGTTCTAAAAAAGGCTTTAAAAGAGATGAACAGCTCTTTGAATTGAGCTCAGAAGCTACTGAAAACCAAGAGTTACTGGGCTACTGGCTTTAGTGTTGATATTATTGCATGGATAGGATTGGCTGTCCACTCAGTATTTTGTACCAACTGTAGCTTCTGGGTTATCTCTAAAGGTAGCCCCTCATAGAACTTCTTACAATAATCTAGTCATGTAATAATGGAGGTGGTAGTTATCTTCAGGCATTGTAGACCAGATAGCATTGTAATCGGCATACCAGACAGAGCTGATCATGGCACCCCCCAGCCAGTTAAGCAGGTATTCAAGAAGACTCTCACATCATGAACTACCATCTTCAAGGAGATTATTACCTCAAGCTAATAATTAGCAGGTTACAGTGGAGCTGGTTTACAATTGGTTTTCTTCCATTCAGATGAGTGGTGGGCTGCTGCCGGTTCAGACCAGTTCAAGCAAACTGGTAGTTCCGTCAATCAGCCCACCCACTCTCGCCCTATCCTGTCCTATATTTCCTTCTTTCTGGCTCAGCTGATTTGCGCGGCACAGCTGATTTGCGCACCTCCACTGTTCTACTTACCAGGGCTACCTTAGAAGGTAAGTAGCTGAGTTTCAAATTGCTTTATCTTGAACGCTGTGCTCAAAGCGCGTGCTCACCAAACCGATTGTTAAACCGGTTGCAGCCCACCACTGATTCAGATCCTTCATAGCTTCCAGACAATTGTTCAAGACTTCCTTGGCATATCTGGTTTGACTGGGGTGATACATGCTATGTATCATCAACATATTGAAGGCCCCTCATTCAGAAACTCTGGATGACCTCTCCCAAACATCTCATATCAAAGTTGGGATAAGTTAAAGAAGACCACAATGTGGTTCTCACTTTGGAGAATCACTGACAAGTGGCTTCCCTCCCCAAACAACCAGAGCCAACCACTTAAATAGGAGCAGTAGTAAAATAGGGCTTCTAAGCCCCAATCTAGAAGGATATATGATCAATGGGGTTGAAGGCTGCTGAAAAGTCTTGTATGACCATAAGAGGCATAATGACCTGTCCTCTCTGCTCCAGTTGAAGGTAACAATGCCATTTTTGTTTGACCTGAATTTTGACTGGAAGGGATTCCAGTATATTTCCTCCAAGATCCTTTGAGCTGGTTTTCCATTATTTTCTCAGTAACCTTCCCTAAAAGGGAAAGTTGGAGGCTGAATTAATGTGACTAAGAGATTGGATCAGGAGAGCTTCTTCAAAAGAGACCATACCAGGAATAGTTTCAAAGCTGATGATGTAAAACTCTCCTTTCAATAAACATTATGTTTCCTTTAGGACCAAATCCTATGAGAACAAAATAATATGCCTTTCAATGTGTCATCCACTAACTTCAAACTGATGTAGGAAATGAAGACTGTCTGGAAGCAAGTTATTATATACCAGGTAACCACTTCCATTTTAGGAGGTAAACATATCCAACATACCTTCCTCCCAGTTTCCTCATAGAAACAACACTGTGAGGTAGGTTGGGCTGAGAGAGAGTGACTAACCCAGTCACTCAGCTGACTTTCATGGCTACGTTTAGACTATAATTCCCAGTCTTCTGGTTTCTAGCCTGGTGCCTTAATCACTAGACCAAAATGGCTTGTAAATTAGTGTGGGATTGGTTTGAACTGAGAATCCCCATTTTGAGGAAAAAAAGATTTCTATGGGCAAACCATGGTTCCAACAGTTATTGTCTCTTCTTCTCTATAAAACTGTGCATGTAGGGTGATGATTATCAAAGAAGCAATTAGGAGGGAATTTTCTTATGTTTGCAATCCAGTTAAATGTTTAGTCTCTAAGTAATTTAAAAGTAAAGGTGCAAAATGTAGCATGACCCTGAGAGAATATATTCTGTAATAATAATAATAAAAAAGAATGGACTTTCTTTTTATCTAGAATCCACTAAGTGGATGATCAGCCAACATTGATCCTAGTAGCACTATAGCTTTAAAAGTGGCAGTTACCTTCCATAGTATGTATGCTTTAATGGGCAGAGAAAGCTTAATAACTTCTGAAGCCTAATCTCTTTTGAGCGTTACTAAATCAATGAAGAATTGCCTTTTTCAATGGACACAAATAAACTACCTTAGTAGTATTTTTTTTTTCATTCAATCACATCCAATTCTCAGAAACTGTCTGGACAAGTCCCAGTTGTTTCTTGGCAAGGCTTTTGAGAAGTGATTTTCTAGCCTAATGTCTTCCCCATTATACCTAACTGGCCCCTATCTCAAATTTGCCTGTCCATATACTTAATAGGTGTGCTTAGTTATTTAGTGGCATATTCCAGGAGAAAAAGGAAAAAGTGTAAGAGTTTAAACACTGGAAATACCACCTTGGTTCATGACTTTGGCAATCTCATAAATTTTGTTTGGAAAATGGTCCCATATTTCATAGTGCAATTTTTTGCAAAGACATAGTGTGCAGGGCTTGGGCTAGCTTTGAGATGTGAAAAGGGGGAGGGGAGAAGAATGCTTTCGCATCCACCCACCCTTTTTTTTTTGCAGTGCAAATCCAGTCCCATATGGCCCAGGACTGTGGTACAGAGGGGTGTTTTGATACATTGCTTTGAACTTTGGTCTGACCTAAGCATAGTACATAAAATTATCTGCTACAATGTCCTACCTGTCAATGACTACTTCAGCTTCAACCACAACAATACACGAGCACACAATAGATACAAACTTAAGGTAAACCGCTCTAAACTTGAGTGCAGAAAATACGACTTCAACAACAGAGTGGTCAATGCCTGGAATGCACTACCTGACTCTATGGTTACTTCCCCAAATCCCCAAAACTTTAACCTTAGACTGTCTACTGTTGACCTCACCCAGATTCCTAAGAGGTCTGTAAGGGGCGTGCATAAGCGCAACAACATGCCTACCATCCCTGTCCTAATGTCCCTTTTTATTTGTATCCATTTCATGTATTCATAATCATGTTTATACTTTTATCTGTTATCTTATATATGCTTGACAAATAAATAAAATAAACTTTCCCTACCCCCCTTTTTGGCATACAAAATCAGTCCCATGGGGCATTCCTCATCAGCAACAGGAGTAAGAAGACAGAGACAAAGGTCAGCTGGGATGGTAGAATGCAATCTTATAGGGTGGAGAGGGAGAGTATGACTGTGTGTGTGTGTGTGTGTGTGTGTGTGTGTGTGTGTGTCTGAGACTTCCCGGAGCATAGCAAGCAGCCCCAGAGCTGCATCGTTCCGGAGCTGCTTGCCATCCTTCAAGGCAGAATGCAGGATATCAAAAAAAGCAGTGAAGAGGGGGGGAATATATGCAGGTGGGGGGAGTTGGAAGCAATCCCTTACCTTCCTGAGGTTCAGAGCTGGGAGTGACCAAGCTTGGAATAACTTGGGTTGGGGTGAGTCCTTGGCTAACAACTGGTAAAATCTGTTTAATGACAGCAATGGGGAATGCTGGGGGAGGGGGGAGGGGGGGCTTCTAAGTAATGTGCAGTGTCTTCCTTTATGATTGTATCATTTGCAACAAAATTCCAGTTCCATTTATGGTTGTAAGTCGAGGACTACCTGTAACATTTTGATTTTGATCATCTGTGGGAATGATAGGAACAATGGATAAGCTGTCTGGCAAAGGTCAGAGGACAATTGTTACCACAGGGTACTGCAGACTGCAGTACCCTGTGGAAGGAAAAAGAGTCCTCCAAAAAATGGATTGATCCGTATCAGCATTTTCCAATTGTTCTGGAAATTCTGCAGATAATTTGAGCGATGTCTTGGAAGTTGTTTATGAAAGAGAGAACTAGGATTACAATTTTTGTCAAGAGTTTTTAATAAAACAGGTTAAGAGCCTCTTTATATCCGAAAACGTTGAACTGGAAAAGTCAGAATGAAATGTCTCAGCTATATAAAGACACATAAATATGCAAAGCATTAAGCATTAAAAATACCCACCCAATAATCGTTTGCTTAGTGAGTTAGATGGATTATAAAATGACTAGATGGTACAGTAGGAGGCTGATAGGAATGCAGCAAGAGAACTTCCAAGCTATGACAGAGGCAAATATGGTTGCTATTAGAAACGCGTTAAATCTTTGCAATTCAGAGCCACCAAATATGAAGTCTGATATTACACTTGGGATAAAGGTATTTTCGGTTCTTGACATTAAAAAAAATGGTAGTAGCGATATTAAGAATGCGTGAATCTTTGAATGGATAAATGACAGACAATTAAATTGCTGCCTCGCATCCGTATTTTGAGGGTGTTAAGAGTTGCATGAAAGCAGCAAAAAGCAGCTAGAGATTAACTCGTGTAATGTAACTCTTTCATCATGCAGAAGCATGACTACTGGCTGAAATATTCAAAGGAAGAGTTGCAGCTAAGTAAGATGAATTATCTGAATGCCGTACTCCAAATGCCTGGAGTGGAGCTCTGTACTGTAAATGCTATTGACAGCCGCCTGTCAAAATCCCCATTTTCTTTCCATTCGCATACATTCCTGGGATAGTGTCTGCCTTTGAGCTTCTAGGCCTAAATAAAGACATAGGTAGGTGAACTTCTTGCTTTCCCGAATGAAGGCAAATAAACGTGTCCTAGGATAATGTTGCAGGATCCAATCTGGGTTGGTCACTGGGACCAGAGGTTTTGTCTTCCAAGCTTTCAGTCTTGTGCTGGAGCCCATCTTCAGGGAACTTCTTTCTAGCTAGGTGACACACCCAGATTCGTTCTTGCTTTCCCTCCAGGAACACTAACAGGATACAGTGAGGAGCAAGGGAATTAGAACTACTACACAGACCTTTCTTACTTCCTGAGGTATTCACTGTTTCCCACCCCTAACTTAAACTTCCAAATCGCATGAGCATTTTTGTTCCAGCTTTCGGGAGGAAATTAGCAGTGGTGATGATGATGGTGATGAAACTATTCGGTAAGTTTAATAGTTCACACCAAAATGCACAAACAAACTTCTAAAAAAATCCTGGGTTTATCCATTTTCATGTTATTGTATTTTTATAATTACAGCCCTCCCTTTTCGAAAGGGCAGAACCTAGCCTCTAAAAGATTGCTTATCGTGGTTTAATTATTTTTCATCATTAAAAGATGAACACAAATCTTAATTTTTCAATACTTGCACAGTGTAGTTCCTGTTTGTAAGCAAGAATCCGTTGGGAATTAATTGGCAGGTATTTTATACCCAGTGATTACGCACATTTCAAATTTTATTATTTGTAAATGTCAGCACTTTAAAAAATGCCAATACTCTACCAGGATTCATGTAATAAAAACTGAATGAATTATTAAATAATGGCTGTGCAGATCTTTACAGATAATTTGGAGGAGATGCTGCAGAATACACAGAAGCATGAATCTAGCACAGGTCTGAAACTCTAAAGCAGGGTTGCCCAATCCCTGGTCTGTGACTCAGTACTGGGACATGGTCTGTTGGGAACTGTGTCAGAGTTTGTTGCAGCACACACAATCAGACACAATTAAATAATTCTGCAGGATTCAACTACATAAGAAACTTCTTTATATACAATACCATACAGCAGAATTCAGCATACAATATCAGGAACACAGAAGCAATATTCATAGAAGCAACCCATTACAGAGTAGAGAGATACAGAGGCTAATATATTGTACAGAGGCTCCCATTACAGAGGCCAAACCAACTCTTATATACAGTTCAGCAAGTCTAAGCCACGCCCAGACTCCAAACTGTCTCTTACAGCCCCATACAAACAATTACTATGTTTCAGTTTCGAAACAGTCCCCATTGGCTGACCTGTTACCATGTCTGTCCAAACAGTTCCCATTGGCTGATCTGTTGCCTATTCCAGTCTATGAATATTCATATTCTGACAAACTGGGCCTCACAAGCAGCGGGCAAGCACGTGAAGCTATGTTTGTGCAAGAGGTGTGCGCACATGCGAAATCATCCCCTCTCTGCCCACCTCCACCAGTTCACAGAGCCGGAGAGGTTGGGGACCACTGCTCCAAAGAACTGCAGCTGCCATGAGATCCTAAGAAGAAACTCAGCTGCTTTAAAGAGCAGATTTCCTCTCACCCCCATATGCTTTCAAAATATATTTTTGGAATCGAAGCATTACACATTGTGCAATTACATATGTTTCTGTATGTGTGAGTGAGTGAATGAGACAAGAGGAAGAGATAGAGACTTTGACAACATATTTTCAATTAATCAACCACCCACTAAAATCAAGGAAATATTTGTTAGCAGCCATTTATGTAACAGAAATAATAGCTAATCTATGAATATTTGGCAGACTTGGTGATATACAAATATGATAAATATCAATCAATTAAAATTTATGTATGACCCAATATCAAATCTATAATAAATATATAAGTACAATTCTAAGTCTATGAATTTGAGGGTGGGGCAGGGTGCTTTCTGTCTCCTACGATAAAAAATTTAGATCCTGGAAGGTAGTTTCATATTTTAATCCAGACTGGGATTTGGATTAATCCCAGACTGGGATTGAGTGATTGAGAAACATCTATATGTGGAATGTGGAGATAATTTCACCTACAGTAGGATAAAATTCTTATAACTAATACCTGATCTGTACTCTAGCAGCCAAAATGGCTAATATGAATCCCATTTCTAATGAGTAAACTACAGAGAAGGAAATGTAGCATTGTGGTAGAATAGATGTTTTGCACAAAGAATTTTTCAAGTATAAATCGAGGTATCTCTCAATTAAAAGGGCAAAACAGCAGCCGGTATGGAAAACTCTGAACTTTTGAAACCCATTGCCATTTTAGAAAAAATATATTCAATAAACAGAAATAATCTGATGGAGACAAACAGCTTCCTATATTAGGCATTTAAAAAAAAAGATACTTTTCCAAGTGCCACAATGTAGAATTTTTTGGTCAATATTTTCTAATCTGGTAATTAATACATGTTCTGTGACTGCAGAACCACCTCTTGATAAAGGTGCCAACAGTTGAGGTTTTCTCTTGATAATTCTCACTCTTTCCTATGTAATGAATACTGTGGACCAGCCTATTGGCTCTTTTGCCTGCCACTATCCAACAACTGCTTTCCCTGGTCCAAAGGTCTTGCATTTGCTGAGAATGATGTGTGTGTGTCAGGGGCAGGTTCCAAATCCCATAATTACCGGTTTGCTCATGTGCACGAGTGGCGCGGGTAGGCGGAGCCTCCTGCCGCCATCGCTACCAGTTTGCCCGATCTGGTGCAAACCGCTAGCAATCCACCACTGGTGTGTGTGTGTGTGTGTGTGTGTGTGTGTGTGTGTGTGTGTGAGAGAGAGAGAGAGAGAGAGAGTGAATTTAACCAGCAGTTGTGCAAGCAAGTCAGGCATTCTGCTGCCTCAGGATGGCCTACTTGGACAGCCAAGAAGCAGTCCACAGTGGAAAGGCAAAAAAAAAAACAAAAAAAAAAAAACACAACCCTCCAAAGGGACAGTGCCTTTAATGGAACATTTTGAAAACATTTGAAACTCATTAGAAAAAAGCCATTGAAATGTATAAATTAATTTTATGGAAGAGACCTACATTTTTATTAAGTTGGCACATTGGAAAGTACACTGCCTTATAAGTGGAGAGGCAAACTACTGTGTTAATTTACATGCTACCTAAACCCCACAGTTGGTGAAACACCAGCTACCTCTTATTGGACTTTTTTTAAAAAAGGGCTTCTCTCCATTGTTAGCTCTATGATAGAAAAAAAAGCTTTCAGAGAAATAGGAATTGGAATTAGATATATACCTATTCTATTTCACATACCAATATCTTTATAGAGCAGCGGTCACCAACTGGTGCTCCGTGGACCACCAGTGGTCCGTGAAAAAATGTGATGGTCAGCAAAAAAATTATTTGCATTTTTAATATTGCACTAAATCAGGGGTCCTCAAACTATGCCCCCCTGGGACGGATACGTGCAATGAATGTTTGTATTGCTGTAGAGCATCTCCCCCTTCGAGGTCTTTGTGGGTCGGAGTGGGGCAGAAATTCTGACTTGGGTCTGCTTCTGCCGCTGGTGGCAAAGAGCCGGAGGACCTTGTTGCCATGGGTCCGCATCATGGCCTGGAACTGGCTGACTATCTCAGCCAGCTGAGCCTCCAGGCTCCAGTATCTGGCCTTGCACTCCCGCAGGTCTTCCCTTTGCTTGGAAAGCCTATGCTCATAGTCCTCAGTGAGGTGCTTCTGCTGAGCCTCCTTCTCGGTCAGATCCAATTTGAACTGAGCTGTTTTGCCAACTCTTTCTCATGGTGGCTGCTTAGCTCCAACAACTGCTTCCTGTTGGAGCTCTAAGGAGCCTGGGCAGGGAGGCAAGGAGTTGGCTATGCCCACCCAGTCACATGACCACCTAGCCACACTCACCCAGGCAGTCATTAGGCAGATTATATTAGTGGTCCGCGGGATTTAAAATTATGAACTTAGTGGTCCCTGAGGTCCGAAAGGTTGGTGACTTCTGTTATAGAGTATGAAAAATAAACACTATTTCATTTAGATTTGTAGATGTTTGAAAAACAGTATAATTCCATTCCATTCCACGCTGTTGGATCTGCATATGAAAACAAGTCCATATATATGTTGATGAACTAAATCAGGAGTTGGTTATCCTTCGAGGCTATAGGCACTATAAAAGAAAAACGGCACTCTGATCAGATTTGAGGCATTTTTATAACTATAGAAATATTAATTTCAAACAATGTGCGGTTTTAAAATTTAAATGCAGTCTTGAAACAGTGATCCGAATTCTGAATATATGCAAACCATTTTCAGTCTGGATCTATCTTGGAGAAGTCCTAGAATGGTGTATAAAAATATATATATTTATATATTTGATTTATATGGCTACCCATCTTATCTAAGCGACTCTGGACAGCTCACAATAGATAAAAACCATGTATAATGTGCAGAACGGACTATGTGTTAGAGAAAACCTGATTTTCTTTAAAGGAAAGTAATACCTTTCACCTTTGGTGAAAATGTCATATTTTCACCAAGAAAATGTGACAATTTTCCTAATATTTCATATTTATGCAAAAAAGCTTTACACCGAAGGGAACATTTTCTTGCTCAACATTTTTGGTTAACTTGTATTTAGATTCCCTAAGCAATTCACTAATTCTCTGCTTGATTTTCACAACAATTAAAATAAAGGATAACCATGTCTGTTTACCTGTGGGTTCTGTATCAGCTGCTCTGAGGATTGTTTGAAGATGAAATATATTTGCACATTGTAATAGCCATCCAGTGCATTTATTAATTTCTATTTTTAAACAGACCGGATTTACTAATGTTAGTACACATTTTTCTTTTTATAGAAACATATTTACAGTGTTTCAAATTATAAAATTTAAGGGCCATTTCATTAAATAGTACCTACTGTACAAAATGGACCACTGGAAAATAATGAAATTTTAGATTGAAAATATTTTCTGCTAGAATATTATTTTTTATCTAAGCACTGATGATGCAACGAATTATCATTTAATATTTACTACTCTGACCTATTCTTAAGAATAATTCAGTGTGAATGCAGACCATATTATAGCTATACTATTCATCAAAATATAGTCTTTGTCTTTGCATTCAGTGACAAATAATGAAATTTGATACTAGCTATCTTTTTTTTAAATATAAATTTTTATTAAATAAACATTAAAACAATGGACACAGTGTGATCATCCTGGCTTTGTCATTTCCATACATATTTTAACATAACTACAGATACAATTTCCACTCACTGTACACTGTTAGTTTGGTATTATAAACATATCCCTTATCCTCATTTGAATATTTGTCTAAGTTTCAGTTCTACGAATCCTCAATATTTTCTGTTTCCAATATTAACTCCCCCCCCCCGGAAGAAGAGATAATAAAGAAAATAATGGCTTGTGCAGAAATGGACAGACTAACACTAGAACTTAAAAATAGAGGTGAGACAGAGTATTACAAAATTTGGAACAAAATGTACCAATGGTTGGAAATGAGGAAAAGGAGTCAATGCTAGCTATTCTTGTTTAATGGATAAAGTTGCTCCTTGTTTGGCAACTGAGTTCCATTCCAATGACCATGTAATTAAATGAAATGGACAGTAAGTGTGTGTGTGTGTGTGTGTGTGTAAGAGAGAGACACACGCAGAGAGATTGCAATGATTGCTGGTTGCTGCAACCTCATTTAGATGAAGTTCTATCATGGAGCATTATTCTCACTCTAGTGTATACTGTTGTCAGCCTCACAAAATTTGGTCATAAATGTGCATATTGGTTGGAAAAATGAATTCGTTACCATCATATTTGCAAAAGATTGCTGAGATACTTGCTATAGGAGGAGTGGCTGTACGATAAATTATTTTTCTCATTTAATTCACTAGGCTAATATTGCTTAACTGTTGAGTGCATGTAAAAATACTTGCAAGTAAAATCTTCCAAATCTACTGGGTACATTGAGACGAAGATAAAATTGAAAAGTTGTATAAGATGAACAATATACGCTTGTTACTACATCAGCACAATGTAGGAAAAGTGCTTAAGAATAAGGCCAAACAAAATAAGAGATCTACTATAGGAAAAAGATGATGAAGCCTAGTTCAGATTTTGTACTTAAGCAATTACTCAGTTTTGGAATCCAGGTATGCATTTCCAAAGAAAACAGAGGGACCCTCCAAGCTAGATCTTCTTTTTTAGTAATAAGCAGCAGAAAGAAGATGGACTATGTGTAACATCAGAGGCACTCTCTTTGATCCAATTGTTTAAAGGAGGACTGCTATATCTGCATTGAAGGCACCGCTAGATTGCAGCATGGTCTCTCTGCTGCCATCCAGGTTTTTGCAGCCTAGATCTGGAAGACCTAATTTATCTACTGTAAAGCAATGAGATATGATTTTACCATAGTGGAACTGATAAAACTGAAAACGGTCACCTTACAGACCCATATATTGATTGTGCCGAATAATTGGGGTACTACCATAATGTTTTTCTTAAACAAGAAAAGCAAGTAAGATGTAGCTACAAGTGATCATACCGTAAGCCTAGGTGTTGTGAAGACAGTGCTAAACTCTCAAGAGAGAAGAGAACGGACTGAATATAACTGAAAAAGTCCTGGCAGATCATTAGGCTGGGTTTAGATGGAGCCAGCCACACTATCGAAGACTGAGTATTAAACGATTGAAACACTCAATTGAAAAACATTTCAGCAAATTAGAAAGCTGTATACTGCATTTGTTGATTTTAACAACTGACCCAATTTCTAGAGGACACATTAGGACATATAAGGTATAGTATTAAACCTATCGATTGAATGCTATTCCTTAATATAGTGCTTCTCAACCTTGACAAGGGCTGGCTGTGGAATTCTGGGAGTTGAAGTCCACACATTGTAAAATTGCCAAGGCTGAGAAACACTGCCTTAATGTACAAAATGCATGAGGATTCTAGTAAAAATCTTGAGATGCTCTATATGAGGTCATCTGATAAAAGATGTTTCATACGATAGAGGAGTTAGACAAGGGTGCTTTCTGGTTTCAACATTTTTAAATCTATATATAAACTCTATTTTCCCTCTTGGATTATTACCACTATCTCCTAAAGCTGGTAGGCAGGCATTTATCAATTTTATTTTATGTAAATGATGCTGTGCTACTGTGTTAGACAACAATTGGATTAAGACATGATTTCCAGGCTCTTTAATCTTGGTGCAATCAACAGCCATTACAAATAAATTATGAAAAGACTAAAGTAATGTCTTTTTAAAAAGGGACCTATAATAAGAAAGTGGATGTTAAATAATTACAGGCTAGAGTATCTGTCTGGGTGCAGATAGTAGATTATATTATATCCTCAGTGAATTATGAAGACTATATTTAGCATGCCATTATTCTAATGGTGGTCAATTTATATCTGCTGCAATAAAAATGTACCTTGCTAAGTCCTGAACACAACTGCTGTTTATAGTATAATTTGGCTTTATACTAACCCAGCAAAACAAGCACTGAAATTCCTAAAAAAATAATCTAGTTTTCACATTATTTTACAAATGCAGCCTATCTATTGGAAACAGAGGTAATAAATAAAGTCACAATAATGGCTGGATATTTTTGAACTATGGCTAAAGTCACATTTTTGTTGCTACTGATTTAATTCTCCTGGTACTAATAGATAGGCTTCCATCTAGCTGGAAATATTCATGGTCAAATGGTCAGTAATTACTGCCTCTCCTTGTATTACTATGCTTTAATGGGACATGCAAAAACCAAGTCAAGGATTAAATAAAGTGTTCAGGGCATGGACTGGGAAGATATGAATTATGCAAAGCATTTTTTTTCACTCTGCGCATTTGCATACCGCAACATTTGAAGGGAGTTTGAAAATTGATTATTGTATGCCACTGTCATACAATAATCCATTCAATACAATATCTTTTAAAATAGATCTTTCATTCATTTATTCTTTTTATATGGCTTTCTACTTGCCATATACTTACCACACTCAGTAGGTAACAGAGGTTTTAAAAGATTAAAAACACATGTAGGAATTAACAGCAATGTATGGCATTGGGAACAATAACTTACACGTTAAAATAGCTTGCAGTGCCCAGTCCTGGAGGGAAGAATAAGGTCTTTAGAGCCTTTCTAAAAGTTGGCAGCGTTGGTGGGAGTCACCCAATTTTAGAAAAGATGCTGTTCCACTGGGCAAGGGCAAAAAGAGAAGGGATGCTTCCCGATACCCATAAAATGATATTAATAGATTTACTTACTTACTTACTTATTTACTTACTTACTTACTTACTGTGCTTATGGGCAACTCCAATCAAAATTGTCTTAGAAGCAATGACCCATGTATGTTGTATTGCAATTTCTATAAATCCAATTACACTCACTAATAGTTTATTTATTTATTTATTTATTTATTTATTGATTGATTGATTGATTGGTTCGATTTATATGCCGCCCTTCTCCGGAGACTCAGGGCAGCTTACAATGTGTTAAGCAATAGCCTTCATACTTTTGTATATACCTGCTTAGTAGGGCTTCCCCCCCCCAGGCGGTGTTCTTTTTTATACAAAGTCAGCTTATTGCCTCCACAATCCGGATCCTCATTTTACCTACCTCGAAAGGATGGAAGGCTGAGTCAACCTTGAGCCTGGTGAGATTTGAACTTGCAGTAATTGCAGGCAGCTGGTGCTACTTTAACAGCACTTAGTCAGCTGCGCCATCAAGGCTCTTCTCCTACTTACCATTCCTAAAGCCAGGAAGGTCAGATAAATGTTATATAAACATCTTTTATCAGATGTGAAGGTTACAGCAACATTTATTAAACAGCTCTGTAACATCCAACAAAGGATTATGTTATTAGCTGGAAAAGATAAACACTTGGAGATAGGCTCCTGAATTTATTGAAAAGTATTAGAATGTTGTCTTTGTGGTCCATTCCCATAATGATATTATTCTTTTGGCCAAGGGCTAAGAAACAACAACCTTCTAATCTCTTCTCTACAGTATGTGAATATCTTTCCATAATATTCAGTGAAAGAGTGTAGTGAAGCGCAACATCAAGAGCCTTGGTGGCGCAGCAGACTAAAGCACTGTTAAGTAACACCAGCTGCCTGCAATTACTGCAAGTTCAAATCTCACCAGGCTCAAGGTTGACTCAGCGTTCCATCCTTTCAAGGTAGGTAAAATGAGGACCCGGTTTGTGGGGGCAATAAGCTGACTTTGTATAAAAAAAGAACACCGCTTGGGGGGGGGTGCGAAAGCCCTACTAAGCAGGTATATACAAAAAGTATGAAGGCTATTGCTTAATGCATTGTAAGCCGCCCTGAGTCTCTGGAAAAGAGCAGCATATAAATCGAACCAATAAACAATAATAATAAACAAAAGTTATAAAACATTTGGAAGCTAAAACATACGATGAAAGGTTGAGGCAATTAGGTATGTCTAGACTAACGAAGAAAAGGACTATAATAGCAGTCTTCCAATACTTGAGGGGTTTTCACAGAGAAGAGGGAGTCAGTCAGAGGTGGGTTTCAGCAGGTTCTGACCAGTTCTGGAGAACCAGTAGTAAAAATTCTGACTGGCCCTGCCCCCATTTATTCTCTGCCTCCCAAATCCCAGTTGATCAGGAGGAAATGGGGATTTTGCAGTAACCTTCTCCTGGATTGGGGAGGGAATGGAAATTTTACAGTATCCTTCCCCTGCCACATCCAAGCCACGCCCACCAAGCCATGCCACACCCACCAAGCCACACTCAGAGAACCGGTAGTAAAAAATTTTGAAACCCACCACTGGAGTCAATATATTCTCCAAATCACCTGAAGACAGGACAGGAAGTAAAAGATGGAAACTAATCAAGGAGAGAATCAACCTAGAACTAAGGAGAAATTTCCTGATAGTGAGAACAATTAATCAGTGGAACTGCTTGCCTCTGGAAGTTGTGGGTGCTCCATCACTGGAGGTTTTCAATAACCATTTTGTCCGGAACTGTATAGGATCTTCTGCCATGGGCAGAGGGTTGGACTAGAAGACCTCAAAAAAGACCTTTCCAACCCTATTATTCTATGTTCTGTTTTCTTTTACAGATCATCCTTATAAACAATAAAGCCGAAAGCCATCAATAGAAAATATTTTACATTTTCATCTTTAAAATAATGCTGCTGTAAAGGAAAGGGTATAAGCCATTGGAGGTAGTCCAAGTCAAGAAACAGACACCACAAATTTAACTGGCACTATAATTTATTGATATATTGTAGGCTGTAGAACAGAATCTTGAAAGCCTGGCTGTGTTTTCCTTTCCCTCCCTTTTATACACAGGGGAGATAGGCTAGAGTCTGTCTGTTTTTTTTATTATTATTATTATTTTATTTTCCCAGCTTAAAACACATTTTTGTAACTGTTGCTGTGTAACTGTTCCAAGGTCATCTCTGTGGCTGACTACAAAGGCAGAGGAATAATTTGGAAGAAGCGCCTGTGGAAAATAGAATCCTCTTTAAAAAAAAAAAATATTCGAAATCTTTTTGTTTTCCATTTCAAACATTTAGCAATGATGTGTTTCTCTATATTGTATTCCTGCTTTACTATTTAGAGTAACATTGTTCAAGCTATCAAATCAACATTTTTAACAGGATTCTTATTATGAATCTGATGACCAGTAAAAGGAAGCTGATGAGCAGTAAAACTTGTAGCTTTATTACCTTATGTGGAAAAACACGTGTGTATGTTTTTTGCTGCCTGTTATGTGGAAAGAGAATTTAAAAAGTCTTATAAACTGTGTTTTTATTAATTCCATACTGGAATTTCCAGTGACTTTGGATATATTTCTGTTGACTCCTGAAACCTTGTACTGCATTTTATTGTGTGTATGTGTGTGTATGTATACATTATATGTGCACACATAACTATAATAGTTGAATGAAAAGTATGTCTCCAGTGTTATAAGTTGCCAACAGATGGGAGTACTGATGTGCTGGAAATTTTGATGTGTTCGTTGGTGGCAAGAAGTTGCTGTGAAAAAAGGTTGTGGGGTTCTTTAAGAAATACACCATGACTGAATTTTTGGATGCTCAAGGTAGCGATTATGTGGAGAAATGACTATGAGTAACAAAAAAGTTCATTTCAAGGCTTATTTTCCTATTCCGTTTATTAAAATACTATATTTCAGTGATGGCTAATCTTTTTGCCATCGCGTGCCAAAAGTGAGGGGAATGCGTGTGCACGTGACCCACACCCATAATTCAATGTGCCTCCCATGCATGCATGCATGACCTCCCCGTGCTCCCCCCACTTTTGGCACATGATGGCACGGTGCCACCTTTCTAGGAGCCTGGGGAGGGCGAAAACGGCCTTTTCCACCCCCACAGAGGTCCTCCGGAGGCTGGAAATGACCCATTTGCTGACTTCCGGTCCCACCCAAAGAACCCCAAACCCAAAGCCATTCCATCTTGCCAGAGTTCAATTTCAGCCTATTACTTCCCACCAGCCTTTAAAAGCTTCCAGGGTCACAACATTGTTTAATTCACCATAGGTTGAGACACATATCTGAATAACATCAGCATAGTGAGGATACAATATCTCACCCCATGATGATGCATGATCTCACCCAATGGTTTCAGTAGATGTTAAACATAAGCAAAAGAAATTATTGAACCCTTCAGGACCCTGCAAAGCAGGGGGAGAAGGCTGGACACGCACTCCCTATCAACATCCACAGGGGAAGGAAGCTAACCAAGCCAACGCTGTGCTCCCTATTCCCAACCACCAAAGCCACTCCAGAAGGATATCATCCTTAGATGGTATCCAAGACCAAGAAGTCAAGGCAAGACAGGATGGATGTACTACCTCATCTTGCTCCCATCCGATATCATCAAAAAGCACAAGATATGGGTAATTGCCCTCATACTCCCTAGGATCCTCTTCACTTCTTCAAGAGCAACAAGGTCAACTCGTTTTCAGTTATATGACTGTCATCTCATACTGATAACTGTTAAAAACAAAACAGGATAAAACAATAATATTCTTTTTAAAAAAATAACCCACATTAATAACATAGAATAGCTTCTGAGAATATTTATAAGGACTTGTATTTACATCAGCCATAAAACGGGCTCACCCACATTGCCAGAGCTCCAGGCAAGAAGGCAAAGGCAGGTTTTTAATGCCTTGTGAAAGGGCAGCAGAACTTTTTTTGAGCCTACAGATCTTCCCATTCTTTGCCTTTGTCTCTCTCACCAGCTGTCTTTCTCCTTTCTAATGCACAAAGAACTTAGAAACTGGCCATTCTTCAGACAGCATGTCAGATACAGGGGAGCACACAGCTTTTGTCTCCTACTCAAACTTTAATGGCACAAGTATTATTTTTTCAGTTCTGGAAAATGCTTGAGCTGCCACTGATCTCCAGAAGGCTGTTTGCTGCCCTTTGTTATAACCACCTTTGTCATACAATTATGATAAAGTATTTTACCCTGGAGGCAGGAGGAAAGGGAATCTCCTTTAAATCAAACTAAACCACTGCAAAATGAAACTAATCCAATCTGATAATCTGGAAGACTTCTGAATGACAGTTCACAATTCCTTCAACATATATTTGAGAATGTAGATATTCAACACCAAGACCAAATACTGAAAAAGAATGAATCTTATGCTTCCACATATGTTCCTTTAACAAATCTCACTCCTAAACGTTATCACAATTGTGATACAAGTAGACATATGACCACAATTGAGCCCAAACATTTTGTTGCTAAGCGAGACATTTAAGTGAGTTTTGCCTGACTTTATGACGTTGCTTGTCACAGTTGTTAAGTGAATCACAGAGTTGTTTAGTGAATCTGGCTTCCGCATTGACTTTGCTTGTCAGAAGGTCGCAAAAAGTGATCACATGACCCCTGGACACTGCAACCGTCATAAATACGAGTCAGTTGCCAAGCATTCAAATTTTGATCAGGTGACCACGGGAATGCTGCAATGGTTTTAAGTGTGAAAACTGGTCATAAGTCACTTTTTTCAGTACTGTTGTAACTTCATACGGTCACTAAAAAATGGTTGTAAATCGAGGACTATTCTGTAAATTTCTGAGGTTTTGGGAGAACGGGGAGAGAGCCAATGGTGGGATTCAGCTGGTTCTCTCCAGGTCGGGCGAACCAGTAGCACTGACTGCGGAAGACTCCACACACCCACCTGGACGTAATGCGTAGCTACTGTGCATGCACAGAAGGCCGTGCTCATATGCAGACGAGGCCCGTGCGCTCACATTTGCAAACCGGTAGGGAAGGTAAGTGAATCCCACAACTGGAGAGGGGAAAATTAGATATACAATGTTACTTAAAGTTTGTCTTTCCCATTCATGAGGATCTCTTCTCCGCCTCCTATTTGGAATACGGCTATGCACATGCACAGCTCTAACAAGCCCTCTCTAACTTGGCTGCTTGAAAATGTTTCTCTTTTAGGAATGCCACATAAGGCCTGCAGAAATCCAGACAAACTGCTAGGTGAGATTAAATATTTAATCTTTTGAATTTAGCATTCATCCTGGTTTTCGAAGTTGGAGTTCCTTCACCAGTAAGAAGGGCAACAGAGAAAGAAAAGGCCAGCTGCAAGGCGTAGTAGAGCCTCTGTGTGCTCTGCGTCTAATCTAAATTGTGTTGAGACAGTGACTGACTCAGCAGCAGTGACCAAGGAATGAATTTTGGGAATATGATAAAGGAATCTGTGAGTGAATATTGCAAAAAAGGCATTGGACATAGTACTGCATTCAATGAAACTGTCCAAGTACTGATTTTTAATATAATCCATTTCGGATCAGACCAGACATAAAAATCAATGTTTGAGTAATAAACATCATATCACTAATCTCAATCTACCTTTATTATGGTCACAGACCAGCAAATAAAAACATTAAAATAATAATAGTTAAAAAACAAAAACAAAAGACAGACAGAATAATACAGTATATTGTGATTGGTGATGGATTAACAGTGAGCAATTAAAATTTGCCTCATTTAACATACAGCATAGCAGAATTTGGCTGCATTCAGAGAAACTACTTCATACTGATCTGATAACAGTAGCTGAAAAAGATCAGTATTTCCTGGATTTTTTATTAGGTAAAATATGGTATTTATTAAGATATTATAAATTGAGTCCGTGAGTCCTTATAGAAGATGCAGTATAGGAGTACAGCAGGATGTGAGCTATAGTTTCAATGGCCCCTTCCCACAGGGGCAGAGTCTCCGCTCATATGATATTTTTTGAATTGCCCCTCCAAAACTACTGTGGGAAGTGCATTGCAGCATGCTAGGGTTAATGCCCTTCAGATTTGGGGGACAGTTATTTGATATAAATATCTCTTTGCTTTAAAAGGGGAGTTTAATGGCTCAAATAAACATTCTTGGGAAGAGCAGCCCGATCTTGTTGGATTTCCAGATCTTTAATACGTTATTTAAATGCACATATCGTCATGAGAAGTATTTCCCTGGAGAAACCAAGATACTGGAATTTTTGTGAAATAGTCCTGAACCATACTGATTTGAATTTGTTGTCTATAAGGCGAGAACTCAAGCCTGTACAGAAAAAAGCAGTTTTAACCAATATGCAAAAAAGTCTAAATGTACCTATTTAGATTTTGGCTAATCCTGCTTCAATCCTTAGTAGTGCATTTGGGATGCAGTGCACTGTCTGAAATATGGCTCTGAGGAATTTGGATTGTATCCTTTCCAGAGGAGTAAAACAGGAGTAAGTTCCCAGCTGAACACAAAGTGTAATTGTGCATGAGCAATACAAATCAAGATGCACAGCTGTCAAGGTTCAGCTCCTTGTACTATGAATCCAAAAGGTAAATTTGAATCATACCAGACATAAAAATCAATGTTTGAATAATAAACATCATATCACTAATAAAGTCAGGTGGTATTCAAACTGATATGTACATGTTCTAAAAACCCTGATCATATCATCTTCAGCAAGACTATTTCTATATAGCGCAACCCTCTGCATTATTTAGAGATTACTTCCAACAGTCAAGTAATATACTCATTAGGAAAATGGAAGTTAAGAAGGATGAATGTTTTAAAACAAAGAAACAAATAGGACAATATTAGCACAATAGGATGGAAGCATGGGTATGCCAACCATTTCTTCTTCTTTTTTTTTTAATTTGATTTTTATTATAACATATAGTGATACATTCGGTACATTTTTGGTTCATTGGTGCAATTATATACATATATACATCTACATGCATTATTACTTGTCTTTTATTTAATATTGTTTCTTAAAGCTAGATTTAATTTCAAAACACTTAAAGATAATAGTGCTCAACTCTCTAAGACTAAATATAATACTATTCATTATAGCATTTGTGTGATGAAATGGATGGTTGGGTATGCCAACCATTTCATCACACAAATGCTATAACCTATGAACTCTGCCAGGACAGAAGTACATAATGATGGCGCTTGCATGAGAGTTTCACTCTACACACTGTTGTTATTTTGGCATCACAGCAGTTTGCTGCAGTATGTATGTATGTATGTATGTATGTATGTATGTATGTATGTATTCTGTAGAAAATTATTCTAATAACAGATCCACATAAAAATTCCAAATCTTCTTAGAGAAAATTAAGTCTTAAATCACTCTTCTGAGAACTGAAGAAGCTTCTTGGATGAGAAGAGAAACATCTTCAAGGAAAAAAACTCAAAGAAAGTCCAGTAGACTTTTGAAAAGCACCCTAGGGACAGCCATGACCTGAATGACTGAGAATCTCCACAGACACTCTTCTGAGAGATGCTACTAATTTTGCAGCACAGTGTTAAAGATGCCTTGCATCAGATATCGCTTTACAGTTTATTTCATCTCTTGGATTCTTATTTTAAAGCAGGCTTAGAATTTGAATACAAAACTTCATAACACATTTTATTTGTGATTCTCTGTTTTGTGTTTGAACTAGAAATAGCAGCTGTATCTTGAATTTTTTTGGGGGAAAGTGATTACCAAATAATACTCAGTAAAAGTTTGGATTTCCCCTCATGTTTTCTGAAACTAGAAAGTAAAATTTGCAGACGATACTGCCTCTGTAGTCACCAGAATTAAAAAGTAATCTTAAAAGACAAATAATTTGAAATATAGAAGTTTAAGGAACATAAATGTTCCATACTTATATAATATTGTTCCTAATATTGTACTGGAATGTTCAAATCAAACTTGGCTGAATTGTTTGGACTAAATTACCATTTCGCCTTTTCTCAATCAATAAAGTCTGTTGTGTATATATGCTCAAAAACTTCCAAACTTAAAAAACTTAAAAGATAGTCCTGCTGCTGCCTTTAGTTTTCCTTTGCATTCTTCCTTCTCCAACTATTAAATTTACAATTGGAAAAGGAAGGAAGCTAGTTTTAAGAAAGGCTGGTGATGACTGTTGCTAAGGCCGAGCTAATGACAAGCCAAGCTTAATTTTCTAGTGTTCTTAACTTGAGATTTAAAAATCACACTAGTTCCCATATATGTTCCTTGCTCTTTTCCTCTTGCTCCTCTTTTGGAAAATGTGCATTGGAATTAAGCTGCTGTTTGTCTTAGAAAATACAGAAACATCGTTTATGTGTAATTACAACATTTGAAAGTAGAAATTGTGCTACAAATTAGTTTATAGTATAAACCCATTAATAAGGGGCCTTGCTTTGCTTAACCAACAAACTATACATATGGAACAAAACCTCATGAATGCTAAATCTGTGCATAAATTTTATTCTGCAAGAAGCGCTTGTTCTTGTATTTTGTATTCTTGACTTTAAATAGTCTAGTCTGAATCACTGTTCATTTTGGCTGGCAGATATTCTGAGGATTATATTTCATTCGTTCTCTGTATAACCAAATTTGATTTAGATGACATCATGGAAAGAAGTCAGAATAGAAAAATATGCATTGATTATTAAAGCTGTTGCTCTCAGAACACAAAACTGATACAGCCATTGAAATAAAGTCAGTTATTTTAACAGCAAGCAGAACACTCCTGTTTCAGCAAGGTAGTAATTTCAGGGTGTTTAATAGCACCAGCACTTAGATTTATATACCACTTCACAGTGCTTTACAGTCCTCTCTAAGTGGCTTTCAGAGTCAGCATATTGCCCCCAACAATCTGGGTCCTCATTTTACCGACCTCAGAAGGCTGGAAGGCTGAGTCAACTTTGAGACTGATGAGTTTCAAACTACTATATTGCAGTTTTATGCACACTTGTCCAAGAGAAAACTTCATGAACTTCTTGGAACTTAATGCTGAACATAACTTATAACTGATAAGTTATACAAAATTGATGCATAACTGATGCATAACTTTGTCAGTCATAAATGGAGTGGAAACTTTGCAGCAGTAGCAGCAGCAAATACTAGTAACCACATTTTGTACTTGGTTAGATGCTCCCAGTATCTGTGTGTATAGATCCATTTGATTTTTATCCATTCTTCTATTATATTGGTATTTCTAATGTAACAATCTGATATAGAAATTAGCATAGCCTGTTTTCCCACCATTTGCTTCTCTTTGTTGCTAACATGCCATAGAATAGGTGAAGTTCCCAACGAACATCAAATAATTAAAGATTTTGTCTTAAAAACAAATGAACATTTGAACAAAAACACAGTACAGCAAATGTATTTTCTTATTGTTTGTATGTATACTTGGTACACATGAGAATGTCTGTAACATTCAAACCAGGGGTGAAATCCAATTTTTTCCCTACCAGTTCTGTGGGCGTGGCTTTGTGGGCGTGACAGGGGAAGGATACTGCAAAATCTCCATTCCCTCCCCTCCTGGGGGAAGGATATTGCAAAATCTCCATTCCCACCCCACTCTGGGGCCAGCCAGAGATGGTATTTGCCCATTCTATGAACTACTCAAAATTTCCACTACCGGTTCTCCAGAACCTGTTAGAACCTGCTGGATTTCACCCCTGATTCAAACTGCATAAAAAACTTACCACACAGGGATAGAATCCTGCTGCATGCTATAATTAAACTCACAGTGTGAACCAAAATGCAGTACTGCCTCTGATTGCACACTATTTTTTTTAGAAAAAAAAATGTCCCAATGCCACTACATTCAGTAACATAATTCAATTCTATGCAATGGATACTTAAATAATAAAAAGTATAATTAAAATATAAAATGCCAACCATTTTATCTGCATTTATAAGGGCAAAAGGCAAGACATTTATCATATACTATCTAAGGATAAGAATTTGGTGGTGCCTTTTAACATAGGAACATGCTATCCTGATATTATACAGGCTGACTGATGACTGATTTGTTTTTAGGCACAATTCAGAGTGATCTATAAAGCCCCAAATGGTATGGAACCAGTTTACTTGACATTGGCTTTTCCCATGATTTGAATTGCATTTAAAAATGATATGCTATTAAAATGGTAAGGAAAAAGATGTTACACTGGATAGATAAATGAAACCAGTTGATATAGCAATAATTAAAAGGAATATACAAATAACAAACCAAGGAAGTGATTTGGATAACTTTATTAGTTTGGATTTGCAAATGAGACTTCTTAAAGTTTTGAAGCATTTTCTGAGAAGAGGTTAAAGAGTAGATGAAAAAAAATTAAGGTCTGGCACATTTTTTGAAAAGGGATTAAAGATCAAGACTGTTAAAAGCAAAAGGAAGAAATATAAAGTTTTTTTCCCCCTAAGAAAAAAATGAAGTTAGGTTATTTGATCAAGGTTAAAATATGTCTATGGTTGTTTCTGGTAGCCTTTAATGGACTTTTGCTGACTATGACTGAATGGTGTGGTTTTAAATTTATAGATAAGAGATGGCACATGGGGAGATCTTTTGTGGTACGTTCAGAGAAAGTGATAAGTTACTGGGTTAAAAGTAAAGGGAAAGAATATAAAGTTGATTTATTTGATTAAGGTTAAAATATATATGGTAATCCCTAAATGGAGTTTTGCTGATTAGGATTTAAACAAGTCTTTAAGAAGTAGTTTATAGATAAAGGATGGGATATGAGATTTTTTGTTGTACTCTCAGAGAAGATGTTATTGAAATTGTACTTGTTGAGATGAAGGGACATAAAAATATTTATATATTTTTCTCTTTCTTTACTATACTTTTATTTTTCCTTTTTTCTATTTCTTTTCTTTTCTGCATTTTCTTTCATTCTTTCATATTTTTTAGTTTGTATTAGTTTTTTTTAATCTATGCAACTGTAAAAATTAATTAAAATATTATAAAAAAAGAATGGGTAGTTTCTTTAGATAACAGCAGTCTTTCTTTAGGTAATAGCAGTTTATATACAGTACTATATTTTGTGAGTCTCTGCAGGCAGCACGTTCTCACTGAGTTTGGAAGCTAAGAAGGATCTAATTTGGAGTAAAAATATGTCCCAGAAGGAAACAAACTACTTTCCTGCTGTTGCCAAGAAAACTCCATTGATGTATCCATAAAATGAGCAGATGTCAAGTCACTGTTAATTCATAACAGTACCCAGTTTCTTTGGTTCATGGCAGTTTACAATTGCTAAATTGTAGTCAAATAGCTTATTACTTATTACTGCATTCCCTTAGAACCATGATGGCGAATCTATGGCACGCATACCACAGCTGGCACACAGAGCCCTCTCTATGGGCACGCGAGCCATCGCCCCGCTGAGCTCCACTGGGCATGCGTGCGTGTGCCTCTCGCCAGCCAGCTGATTTTTGGTATGTGCGGGGGATGGGGCACTTGTGAGAGGCGTGCATGCATATGCAGGGGTTTTGCACATGCATGTGTGGCAGTTGGGGGATGCACGTGCATGTGCGGGGGCGGAGGAGTGTAGTGTGCACTCCCGGCCCATTTTGGGCCCAGGAGGCTACAGGGAGGCCTGCTAGGCCAAAACAGGAGCGGGGGGTGTCACATGCGCATGCACAGAGGGAGTCGCACGTGTATGCCCAGGGGGTGGGGGAGCATGGGAGGGATTGAGTGCTCATGCGCAGGGGAATCCACATTGCATTATGGGTGCCGGCCAGCTGATTTTTGGGATGCACGGGTTGGGGGGCATGTAGGAGGCATGTGCGCACATGCATATGTGGGGGTCGGGGTAGCACATGCATGGTTGTGTGTGGCGTGTCTCCCCATAGCCCGGTTTTGGGCCCAGGAGGCTACAGGGAGGCCTGCTAGGTCAAAAATGGGGGGCGGGAGGTCACATGCACATGCGTGGGGGATCGTGTGCTCATGCGCAGGGGGAGCCCGCATTGCATTATGGGTGCTGGCATGCATGTGCACTGTCACGCATGTGCATGCTTTCGGCACATGAGAAAAAGGTTAGCCATCACTGCCTTAGGAGTTACTGTTAGAATTGGAAATACTTGTTCAGATATCTGAAGATAATGAGCTAATGAATTATTAGTATAAAATTCTCTAATTATAATTTCATTTCAATAATTTAACTGTTATTGGTGATTATGAACTTGTTATTCATCATAAAACATACTGACAAAAGAACCCAGAAACAGAATAGAAAGTTGGAACAAGGCATTTCCTTAGTATGATTGTTTATTTCTGAAATTGCTTTGCAACAGCCAGTACAATAGTAATTCAGAATAAGTGGTGTATTTCTAAGATCCTACTTACAGAAACCAAAAGACAACCCTGACACATATAAATAAAGTAATGTTAAATGGTAATCTGTTTTATTGGTTTTTTAAAAAAAAAAATAGAAATAAATATTTTCCCCTGTGTACTTTCATTTATTTTGCAGGCCTAAACTTTCTTGAATACAAAGAAATTAAAAGAAGTATGACTTTGCTTAATTTAGAAATTTGAGTTCAGTAATTTGTAATTCATTTTGTATGCATCCAACATGCACATAGGTGATTCTGTGTGGCTTACAAAATTTAAACAATCCAACTATATAATAAAAACCCATGTAAAAAAACACACTCCATTCCTCATGGCAAAAAAAACCTGTAATCACTTGATTGGCTCCCTCTCTATTGATGGTCCCCACTGCCTGCTGACAAAACCACATTTTTGGGGTGTTTAGGATCAATCCATTCACCAATGAGATTTCTCAAAAGCAGTTCTGCTTTGAAATCCATTTCTTTGCTTAGCATAAGTTACAAGAAAAAGAGGGCAAAAGAAGAAGGGGATGGCAGAGAATGAGGTGGCTGGATGAAGTCACTGAAGCAGTAGGCGTGAGTTAAATGGACTCCTGGGAATAGTAGAGGACAGGAAGGCCTGGAGGACCGTTGTCCATGTGGTCATGATGG
Organism: Pantherophis guttatus; assembly: GCF_059756535.1. Classification (NCBI taxonomy): domain Eukaryota; kingdom Metazoa; phylum Chordata; class Lepidosauria; order Squamata; family Colubridae; genus Pantherophis; species Pantherophis guttatus. The sequence goes on from NC_142063.1 coordinate 143,925,724, forward strand.
GTCGGACACAGGGTGAAATCTACTTACTTTCTCTACCGGTTCGGAAGTGCACACACCTCATGGTCCTTCTGAGCATGCGCAAATCCTTCTGCACATGCACAGAGGGTAAAAAACAGAGGATTAAAACCAGGAAATAACGATGACCGGGCGAGTGGATGGAGCCTCGCGCTGCTCTCGCTACCGGTTTGACCAAACCGGTCCGAACCGGTAGTATTTCACCCCTGGTCGGACACAACTTTGCAACTAACAACAACAAGAAAAATATATGATTTAAAAAAGATTTTACTCAGTCATATGTTATACTTTAGTCAGTTATTTACTTTAATGGACTAAGGAATAAATTACTATTCCTTGAAGTGTAACTGCAAAATCAATTTTATTACATTATTAATAACACTGTACATATTGCGTACTTGTTTTTCTCAGAAACACATGAGAAAATGTCTGTGGTTCTAATCCTATTAAAAATAATCTTAGATGAAAATATGAAAGTACAGAAAAACGGGTGAAAGGAACTCGAAATTCTACTAAACTTGCTAAAAAAAATAAGAGATTCTAGATTTAAAAAGGAATCATATTTAGGCTGAACGTAGCAGTAGTTCTCAAGTGAAAATACAGATGGAACTTGCTAACTGGCTGCCTTATTCAGGGAGCTTTCGAACTTGTCGTGGAGCTGAAGAAAAATAACTTGATGATCAAAGCCCATTACATTTACAACATTTGCAGCATTTCTCAGTCATGTGATCACCATTACAGTCAGTATATCTTGACCTGTGTCTGACCTGCTTTTCTTTTTTTCCCCTCCTTGTGGTACAGGAGACTGGTACTGGTACTGTGGTACTGGAGAGACAGGAGAGAAGGGGGGAAAAAACAACAACAACCCAGGTCAGGCACACGAGAAAGTGCCTAAAGAAATTGCTTGATTCCCCGCCTCCCCCAGACTGAAAAACATTGCTTAAATGAGGGGAGGCAAACAACCAATTTCTAAAAACAAACTCTCCTGCGCCTGACCTGTTTTTCTCTCTCCACAAAGTAGAGAATAGATTGGAGTGAAAGGGATTACAAAAGAGTAAACAAGTACACAATGCGGAATATATCAGACTGTTTGCACAATGTGCTTGCAACTCCCAGCCCTGAGCATGCTTCAGGCTGTCAGCAACATTGCATTCATTTTGATATGTATTACCCATTGGGTACCTGCTTACTCTCTTGTAATCTCTTTTTCTCTATTGAATGTAAATATAAACATTAATTCTCTTCTTACTAATTATGCCAGCATTTCCAAAAGATGGAGGAGTGGGAAAGGAAAGCACATGATTGTAGTCACATGATTTCCCATATAGGGGGAAATTATTTATTTAATGACAAAGTTGCTGGTCCCAATTGTGATTGCTAAATGAGGATCACCTGTATATAACAATCAGGTCATTATCACTGACTTCAGCAGCTTCCACAAATCTTTGTTTTGACTTTAAGCAAATATGTAAACACTCATTTACACCTTGGTAGGGATAATAATTATATGAAAAGCTGGATTTTTGTTAAATCAATTGCAATTCTGAACTTTTGTTCAGATTTGTTAAGATTCAGATTTCCATACAGTTTCTATTTTTACTAAAAATGGGTTGTAACCTTAAATGAAACAAATACATTAGCATTCACTGCAATAACTATTCCCTCAGGCTCCTATATACCTGTACCAGAGGTGGGTTCTACTTACCTTTACTACCGGTTTGCAGCGGGGCCGCGCGCACGTGCGCTTGCTTCGCTCACATGTTAACTCTTCTGTGCAAGCGCAGAAACATTTTGATGATGTCGGGGTCGGTGGGTGGAGCCTCCTGCCGGTTTTACTACCAGTTTTATAGAACCGGTGCGAACCGGGGGCAACCCACCACTGACCTGTACTTTTTAGAAGTAAATCCTATTGAACTCAATAGGTTTTCTGAACTGCATATATACAAACAACTGGACACTGTCTGCAGATCCTGCATATAAACATTTCATTGATAAAACATATGCTTGTTTCATTTTATATGCTAAGTGAACATTTAATTCATATTATGTACAACATGTTAGAACTGAATTTAAATCAGCAGTGTCAATACTACATAGATGTTTATTACAGCTTCCTATTAAATCTCCAAATAATGCAGAATGGTATATTGGATTTTTAAAAAATATTCTAGTAGAGGAATGATGACATTTTGTTGGTTTATGGTTTACACTTATGTATTTTTATGTTTCCTGTAACATAAGTATCAAATTATGTAACTAATCTTTCATTGACTATATTTGTACTGTATTTCTTAACTAGAATGTATCTAATTTAAGAATTGGGGATGGAGTATGCAGCAATTTTCAGTTTTTGGTAGAAAGTTTTTTTTTTTTAAAGTAAAGATGACAGTGTATTTACTTGGGAGCATGTTCCACATAGGCACAGAGAGAATTGCACTGAAAAAGATTCATATTTGATAGATGTTAACATTTTTGAAAGAAATCCAGAAACCACTTATCGGTGCACCATATGTTTTCAGTTTAATGCAGAAGAATTTTTGCCAATGCTGTCATCTCCTCCAATTCTTCCTTTTCCGTTCATCTTTTTTTTTCTTTCTCATTACCTGTGGCGGAAGTGAGGATCTATTTGCCAACTTTGTTTCCTTTCCATTCTAGATCTCACAGACCATATCTCATTCAGCACTCTCTTCTGAGCAAACAGTGCCAGGGATTGGCTATTAGTACAATTAAATTAACTGCATTTAGTGGGGTAGATAAGAGGTATTATGCAATTTCAGAGGGACAGGTGAGCAGGATTCTTTTATGATTTGAAGCTGGGCAGCAGCTGCAGCTTGCTATTAGAATTTGCAGCATTCCCCCCCCCCTTTAATGGAATTAGGGAAAAGACTATTTTCTCAGGCATTAAAAAACAAAACCCAAGTGGCAGAATCTGTTTTTAAGGCAACATTTGACTTTTACCCACACCCACTCAAATTATTTCATCGGGCTAATTCTTTTACGATGAAAGCCCCAGAGGGCATCCGTTAGTTTTGTTTGTTGTTGTTTTTGAAAGCTTAGATGCTGTAATACTAGAGCTGGCACATTCTCCTCCTTAGTGACAGCAGCTGTCGCTATATGTGGGGGGGTTGGCGATGCTTGAAGAAGAAGAAGAAGGGGGAAAAAAACCTGTGTGTACAACCGAGGGGCTTGCACGGCTCATTGGCTCTGTGGTAGCGGTACCCTTTGTCGCCGCCGTCGCCTTTGGCGTTGGAGAGCGAAATGGAGGTGCAAAATCAGGCGGGGTGTGGGAAAAGAAAACGAGGGACAGGCGGGGCTGAAACATAAGGTCTGCAGATCACCGCATGCATTAACTCAACACCCGGCGCCTGAGCCGCCTTCAGCTGCCGCTGTTCCCGCCTCGCTACAGCGCCCAACCAGCGTCGTCAACTCCCGCCTCCCGCTTATAGCATGAGGAGGAGAAAAATTGCCCCGAGAGCGCCATCCCCCTCGGGCTGAAGAGCAGAGAGCACAGAAGCAAGGTGGATTACATGCCTGCATTTCTCTAGTTCTCAATTTCGGAGGAAGGGGGGAAAAAATAACAACAAACCAAAACAACAAAAACCGGGGAGGGAAAGGGAGAAAGAATTGCCAAGCCTGTTCAGGAAGGATCTTTCTTTCTTTCTCTCTCTCTCTCTCCCCTCCCTCAGTTTCTGGCTTGTCGCCCGGGGATCGAACTGCCCTTGGAGATTTATTAGCAGCAAAAGAAGCCACGGGATATGGCAATCCGTGGAAGAGCCATGGCTGTCCCCCGCCTTGGTTGAAAGGCAGGCTTAAGGAGACCCCCCCACACACGCACGCCTTCTCCCGGAGCCCGCCAGGGGCCAGCCGCGCCAATGCCAACCCGCACCCGCCGAGCAAGTCCTCGGGCGGAATGAGGCAGCCGCTCGCCGCCCAAGGTTGAAGCTGTGGCGGCGGCTTTTCCTCCGCTCGGGGGGCTCCTTCGCATCTTCCTGCTGCTGCTGCTGCTGCTGTCAAAGGAGGGCGCCGGCGGTTAGGCGCGAAGCCGGCTGGCTAGGAGGCATGAAGGGCGCTACGGTGGAGCCGGCGCTGTAATTGGCCGCTGGGCTGGCTCTTCTTTTGGGCTTCTTGGCAGGAGAAAGGGAGCGCCGGCGAGCTCTGCCCAACGATGCCTTTGTGCGATGCCCGCTCCTCGCTGAGGAGAGGAATCGGCGCCCGAAGGCGGCTGCTGCCCGTCTGACCGACTGCGGCTACTTTGCGCGGCGACCAGCCTTCTTTTCTTTTCTCTCCTCTCCTCTCCTCTCCTCCGGGCCACCTTTCTGAACTTCCAGGGATGGCCGATTGAAGTGCCAGGGAAGGTAACGCCGAAAATGGGGCTTCTCTAACGCGGGCTCGTCCTGGGTCCGAGTGGAAAGGAAGGAGCATCCCGGAAGGCTTACCCTCTCGAGCAAAAGGCAAGCAGGCTGGTGGCCCCGAAGAACCAGGCGAATTTTGAAAACCGGGGAGGTGGGGGGAGCTCCAAAGTTAAAGAGGGAAGGGGAGAAGGGGGGGGAGGGAAGAGAGAGAACAGAAGGCAGGGGAAGGGTTAGAAAGGAAGGGGAAAGGTGAAGCAGAGTATCCCATTTCTCACCTCTGGCACACTGCAGGTTGGAGACTCTGGCTGCCTTCTTGGTCTTGGAGACCCTGGCCGCCCTCTTGGTATTATGTCTGCACTTCGAAGGAAATTTGGGGACGATTATCAAGTAGTGACCACCTCGTCCAGTGGGTCAGGCTTCCACCAGCAGCAAGAAAAAGTGCCCCACAAGAAAAAGCGCCAGAGGTTTGTGGACAAGAATGGCAGGTGTAACGTGCAGCATGGCAACCTGGGCAGCGAGACGAGCCGCTATCTGTCGGACTTGTTCACCACCTTGGTGGACCTCAAGTGGCGCTGGAACCTTTTCATCTTTATCCTCACCTACACTGTGGCCTGGCTTTTCATGGCCTCCATGTGGTGGGTCATCGCCTACATGCGGGGTGACTTGAACAAAGCCCACGATGAGAAATATACCCCGTGTGTTGCCAATGTCTACAACTTCCCCTCTGCCTTCCTTTTCTTCATAGAGACAGAGGCTACTATTGGGTATGGCTACAGATACATTACAGACAAATGCCCGGAGGGCATCATCCTCTTTCTTTTCCAGTCCATCTTGGGCTCCATTGTGGATGCTTTTCTTATAGGCTGTATGTTTATCAAGATGTCCCAACCTAAAAAACGGGCGGAGACACTGATGTTTAGCGAACATGCTGCCATATCCATGAGGGATGGCAAACTCACCCTCATGTTCAGGGTGGGCAACCTTCGCAACAGCCACATGGTCTCTGCACAAATCCGCTGCAAACTTCTCAAAGTAAGTTCAAGCTTTCTTGCCTTCAGTTCTAATTATATTGACTATTCATCTTTTCTTTATGTTTGTTTTCCAGTTTAAAGGTGTATGGTTTCATACCGTTCTTAACAGGATTTCACTTAAACTACATACAGGACATGTTTTTTTAACTGCCACCACATTTTAAAGGTTTTTTTAAAAATTAAAAAATAGAAATGTTAAAAGACACAAGTGAATAAGCTAGGATAGTTGTCAGGAACACTACAAAATTCCATGACAGAGGCAGGATGCAAAGACAAGTTTGATTTTCTTCCCTATATTTTTTTTGAGAACTGAGCATATTTCTTGTGCTTAGTTTTATATTTTCATAGTATTTGCATAGCTATTTCCTATAAGGCAATGTTTCCCGATGCGCATCTTTATATGATTCATTTTTCCTTAATCTGTTGCATTGTTTCTCCTCTATTTTCCTTTTTAAAATCATGGTTTCCTGCATCTGTGGCTAAGTTCCGTTCTTTTTCATTACAGTAGCAGCTCCTCAAACTGCTAATGAATTGAAGTTAATTTTTTTATGTAGTCCCCAGCCTTTAAATTAAAACTTTCTCCATATTTCTGGTTTCTGAATTATAGCCTGAAGTACAATCATTTCACCAGCACAAGTTGTCTTTTTAAATTCTTGATTAAACCACTTGTACTTATTTCTTTTTGTGAAATTCTGTTTAACAGTACTATTCATCTCCTTTTGTAAATAAAAGGGAAAAATCATTGCCTTCAAGATGTACAGATTGGTGCTGTTTAAATGAACATGACTTTTTAAGGTTCAGTTATTCCATTGGAAATATTGATCATGAAGTGTGTAGGCAGTATGACTGAAGTACTTAATTCTTTTAAGTTCTGTACATTACATATATTTCTTAAGGTTCAGTATAGTGATGTCATGACCTTATATTTCTTTCAAGAGCCAGAAAGTTTTAAGTTTAAACATTATTTTGACTGCCGAGATAAACTTGATTCTTAGTCCAAATGTGATCAAATGGTATAGTCTCCGGAGTGGCTATTATGTACAGTTTATTTAAAGTGCTGTACAGATCTATTACTATCACCTGTTGAAACTTGTGTTATAGGTCATAGGTATAACCGTTTAAAAGTAAAATGTTTCAGCAAGGCCAGTTCATGCTTCAGCTTTGCTGAAACACAATGCTGCCTTATCTCCTGGTTGTGAGGACAACTCTGTGGGTTGACATGCTCCTCCTTCCTGCTGATATATAGGAGATAAATTCTTCTCTTACTCTGAAACACCAGACTGCGTTTTGCAATTATGCCAGCTTCAAACTGCTTTAGACTATATATGGTTAATGTTAACACTGGTGGATATACTGCTGTGGAAAAAGAGTTTAAACTAACAAAAACCACGAATTTGCATTGCAGTTTTGTCATATAGATTATTTTTAATTATTTAATTATTTTGTCATATTTATTATTATAGTATGAAAAATACATTGAGGGGAACCTGGTGTTTCCTCTTTCTTGTTATTACTGTAGTTTTTCTGATTTTTGAAGACCATTGTACTGGAAGATTCTTTTTATAAGCCAAAATACTGTCTTATACAGAGAAACTCCCTTAGAAATCATAAGAATTCTGGTTGAGACTTACTACATTGTTACTATTTTAAATTAGGGCAAATTCTTTGACTTCATTAACTTAATTAAGATTGTATTATATATTCAGCTAGGATGTCTGGTCCTTTTTTCTTGAGTGAGATATTTAGGAGTTTCTTTTCTGATAATTAACTTATGGTGAATAATGATATACTGAGCTGGAAGTCATTAATTTACAATGTATGCTTTGTGATAAACGGTAGTTTAGTCAAGAACTCATACAGTTAGCAAAGTTTCCCTTATATTTTTCTGAATAAAGGTAAATTATTATTTTGAGAAATTAACGATATTTGTATTTCTCACCTATACTCCAATATATTTAATGATAGCATAAATTGCTTCTTGTCACAACAGAATGAGGTTCATAAATTAATATACTCTGTTGTCCTTTGTTTTACAATATTTGCTTATAGAATTTTTAGATATTTTATTATAAATTTTATATAAGGAAATCCCACTAATGTGCATAGTAGCCATCACCACTAATTTTATCAGTACTTTTAATTTAAAATGGTATCATAAATGATACGTGAAATATCCTTGTTAGTATTCATCTAGTGATTAGATTCTAATTTTTTTCAGGGCACCAATATATGCACCGTGGAATGGACTTTCTTTATTAGGTTATAACAACTAATTATAAAAACAGATTGCAGTATTTATCCCAGCCCTAAATTTAAATTGATTATTTTCCCCCAGATCAAATTTGCATTGTACATTAATTGCTCTACTGGTTTATACATTATAAAGTTGATCTTTTCTATAACTTTTGACATAACTTTACATGTGATTTATTTGATTGAGTAAATGAGGTGGCAAATGTGATCAGTTATATAGGAGAATGTTGTACCCTACAGATCTATAAAATGTATATGCATCGTTTAAATAGTATCACATTTAAATTTATCTTTTAAAAAGTCTCTGTGTGTTCTCTTATGCTGTTATGTAACCAAGGAAAGATACAGATTTAGTCGCAAAGCATTATGAATGAGTAATGACATAATGTACTGCCTCTATTTTATATAATGCAGTTAGAAAATGTAAAGTATATTCCTTAACATGAAGCAGCACGTGCATAAAATGACTTGCTTGCTATCTGTGAATGCTGAACTACTCCTATAGTACAGCATACCAATTCAGAAAAATAATTACGGATGACAATTGGGGTATCAAAGCTAATTTCATAATATGTGGCTGACTTTTGGCAAGAGGAAAGTCTAGATCTGAAAAAAAATATGGGAAATTTATTCGGGGTGGGTGAGGCTTACAAGGAATTTATGATGTGTGTATAGGTAGTCCTCTGAGCAGTCACTAACTGAACTGTTGTAAGTAAAGTTACAACAGCACTGAAAAAAGTGACTTATGACCATTTTTCATAGTTTACAACCTTTGTGACATCCCCATGATCATGTGATCAAAATTCAGATGCTTGGCAACTGGTTCATACTTATGACCATTGCCGTGTCCCAAGGTCATGTGGTCACTTTTTGTAACCTTTTGACAAGCAAATTCAGAGGGGAAGCCTGATTCACTTAACAATCGGGTTGCTAACTTGTCAAGTGATTCACTTAACAACCGTGGTAAGAAAGGTTGTAAGATGGGGCAAAACCTATCTCTCTCCATATTTATTTGTAAATAAATATATGGAGAGAGATAAGACAATGGGAATAGCTTTTCCTTTAATTATAACACATTTCTGTTTTCTAAAGTTTGAATACAGTGTTTCATTCAAAGCTGTGTCTAATAGTTCCAGCAACTTTTCATCTATAAAGAATACTGGGTAATTCTTATTCCAGGAGTAGATAATTTTGTCTTCTGGATGTCAGAATGCAGATTTACAGCCTACGTTGATGAGATATGGTTTAAGTTATCCTTCCAAAATTGTGGTGTCCTCCAGATGTGTAGATTTTAGTTCTCAGGATTATGAACTATGGTCATGTTGACTAAGGAATTTTGGAAATTTTAGAGTCATACAGTTTAAAGGTGCCCAGGTTGGAAAAGACTATTCTAGAACATTTGCCTTGTGGAAAACAGTTCTGTACAAACCTATTCACCTTATTGACTTAGATATGTATTATGGTAAGGCAGCTGCCATTCATTTCTTTGAAGCTTTGTATTTACAATTTTTTTAAAAGAGAAAACAAAGTACTGACCTTTAATGTCTTTTGGCTTTAATGTCTTTAAGTGCTGAAAACAATTCAGTATGGAAAAGACTGAATGAATAAAAAGAAAAGATTTTTCAGAACTAGCTAATATTACAAAATTAAGAGCTTTGAACTAATTTTAACATAATGTCTTCTATTTCATGTTTTTTGAATCTATCTCTTGGTTAACAGTATCAGTTTACAGATTAATAATAGATAGTAATTTCCAGGCTGTTATTCTTACTAAATAGTGATATCAGAAGCAATAAAACTAATCAAAATAAAATAAGTATCAGAATGAATAGCGAAATGCACCGTGATGACAAGTTATGATAACATGTGTTGTATAGCAGATAAATTAATTTACCAGTCCTTTGACAAGCTATCCATGATGATCTTACCTGCCTCAGTTGATTGTTATGGTACTCAGGTGGTTTTTCTGAGTAAGACAAGTTAACCTAATATATAATTTATTTTTTTAAAATTTGATTTATATGCCGCCCTTCTCCGGAGACTCAGGCCAGCTTACAATGCGTTAAGCATAATGTATGAAGAAATCATGGAACAATGTTTCAGCCTGAAAAACTTCAGTGATAACTCTTAGATTGCATTACATTATTTTTTACATATCCTAAGTTTTTTAAATATAGTATTAAAATTGCTATTTTCATAATTTTGTTTAGAAAAAGAGATTTAAAAAATGTAACAATTCTGTATATTTTGGAACAACCTTATATTCTGTTCCTCTTAATGAGAAAGGTACATTTTTTCTCTAACTTCAGGCCAAATATCATTCATCATAGGCCATTCTGTGATACTCATTTCCTATGAAATGCAGATTGAAAACAAAATGTATTAACAGCAAAATTCTAAAGATGCACATAATTTCTTTTTTATTACATTAAGCGAGTCCAATTAAGAAATAGCTGTATTTTAGCAGAGGTTCATAGACAATTGTCATTTTGGCAATTATTTTTAATTGATGCAGACTTCAATATGGTTAGATATTAATAGGACATTAATCTTTAATAACCCCTACCATTAATTTCAAGTGTTCTCTACTGTAGGCATGCCTAAAGCTTCAGTCCTATATATATATACCTGGGCTTCTGTACATATACTTGAGTATAATATATTACAGTATATTAGTTCATTGACACAGGTGCTGAGGATTTGAAGAGAACTTGACCCAAATGGCAGTTTAATTAAGTAAAGAGTAGAATAATCAATTTTTGTGCGAGTTTCCTTTGGAAGACAATTGAATTTTTATAAATATTTTTGAGGCCTCCAGAAAGGAATACCATTTGCACAAAGTGCTGTTTGCATGAAACCATGTAAAAGAAATTATCTCCTACCAGTAGTAGTAAGAAGATACTGGGAGAGCTTTTGCCTTCCTTCTTTTTTTTCTATAAAATAACTTTGTGCCTAAACAGTTTGCTTGGAATTTGACTTGGACGATTCATGGTGAAAAGTACTGTATGGCTATCACCTATTGTCATATTGTTTTGAAAATAACTATACTAGTTTATTACTTCTCTTTCTTTCTTTTTCTTTCTTCATGTTTGCTATAGTCTCGGCAAACTCCGGAAGGTGAATTTCTGCCCCTCGATCAACTTGAACTGGATGTAGGTTTTAGCACAGGCGCGGATCAACTTTTTCTTGTGTCACCACTTACAATCTGCCATGTGATTGATTCAAAAAGCCCCTTCTATGACCTTTCTCAGCGAAGCATGCAAACTGAACAGTTTGAGATTGTTGTCATCCTAGAGGGTATTGTGGAGACAACTGGTGAGTACAGTCATTTCATAGCTAATGAAATCATATATTTTGTTTCTGCCATACACACCAAAAGAGTAATATTAATTAATAAAATCTAGGAAGGTCATTTGTGGATACAGTAAATACAGTCAGTAGCAATACTGAACATTTGGAAAATGTTTAAGAGAATCTGTGTCTGGATATTTAAGAAATAATGAGTGCTGCTGTTGAAACATTGTTTGAATTGTTATAGGTTGTATTTCTCCCAAATATCTTGAATTGCTGTTGTACCTTATAATCTTTTTGATATTAAACATACATTAAGAAATCACAGGGACATTTAAGTTGATTCACATTATATGCAGGTGAGATTTGTCTGTCTGCCAAAATCCTACAGAGGTTATGAAACTAGGAGTGTGGTATTTCTTGTCTGAGAGTTCTTTCTTGAATATAATAATAATTTACCAATAAAGCTGAGGAGGAAAGCATGCAGTGCTGTAATATATAACACTAAACTGAAGAAAAACCATGTCATTAAAAATACCTGGTTGGAAATGAATTCAGCTGATCTTTGTAGTGTGAGATCATTCTTCTGAAATGTTTGCCTTTCTCTTGTCTCCCTCCACCCCCCCAATCCTGAAAAAGGCAAACAAAGAGGATTTGGTGTATATATATTTTCTTTATAGTTGACTTTGGTGAAGTTAATGGGCACAAAACCTCAATTATCTGTAAGCATTAACTAGTGTCTTCCCTGTTTCAATGATGCATGGAGCAAAAGTGTATTCTAGTCAATATTTTGGCTGTTCCCAATATTTAATAAAATGACCATACATGACCACTTCTACAACTTGATAAATATTTTGCTCTGCCTTAAGAACGCCTAGTTATCTTCTAATTCTTCTTAATCCCACTCTCCACTCCCAGGTTCTGCTATACGCTTGCCCTATTTTTTCTTGCATTGTTATGCTTATGTTGGCAGAATAAACGTGAATATCTTCACTTTGACGGTACCTCTGTTTCCCCAACCCCATCCCCCATATGTGAGAAGCTCAGCACTGTGAGAACATTAGAACTGTTTAGTGTGTTTTACTTACTCATTTGGAATATTTACGTGGCTGCTCATCTTAAGTGAATAAGTCTTTAGATAGTTAACAATAGTACAAAAACTAGCATAAAATTAGAACAGAAAATACAATGAAAAGCAATCATAACAAAATAAGCCAAGGGATCAAGCAGTTCACTGTCCTGGAAACTTGCACATCAGGCTCCACTAGCAACCTGGTCCTAACACCTGAAGATAAACCTCAGATTTTCATGGCCTTCTGGAAGGTCAGCAGAATTGCACCTATTCGGAACTCCTTCCATTTCCTCCCAGGGCAAGGCTGTTCCACAGGGCAACTACCACAATAGATCTTACAAAATGATCCTGTTTCACAGAAGAGACCTAGAGCACGCCTTCCTGTCAGATCTGCAGGGATTCACACCCAGCAGTCCTCACACCCTCCTCCTCACTTACCGATCTCCGTGTTTTTCGCTGTGCCCTCAAAACCTTGTTGTTCCGCCAGGCTGGGCTATCAGTGTAAAGATTTTAATTGGTTTTAAATATGGGATTTTAAATTTGGGGGTTTTATAATTGAGCCAATTATTTAATAATTTTAATTTTTAATTTTTTTCTGTTTTTGTGCTTTTAATCAGGCTGTACACCGCCCTGAGTCCTTCGGGAGAAGGGCGGTATAGAAATAAAATAAATAAATAAATAAAAAATAAATACATTTCAAAGATCTCTGGAGCTTGGGTTAGGAAAGCAGAAGTGGTTGCTTTCTCATGTGGTCATTGGGGTGATTCAAGAAGCAGCCACCATTTTTGAACTGTTCCTACAGTTATTCTGTTGGGGAGCAGGCTAAGAAAAGTGTGTGAAGAGATTGTGTGACTGTGATCCACATGGATAACACTACCCTTATTTGGTTGAATTATTTGTCATTAAGTATAATTATCTAAGGCTCGTACTACTAAGTAAGAATAGGCTTGGTGCTCTATCAATGCATCAAGTACTTTTCCATAGAATTTGTAATTAAGCTTGTTACGTCCGGACGGCAAGCACGAGCGGCCAATAGAGCAGCCAATTGGTCCATGTGCCGGCAGGGAGCCGGCGGGAAATTGGTGGCTCCTGATTGGCCCAGCTTCTGACAGCTGAGTATAAAAGAGCTGTCAGTGCCTCAAACGCTGCTCACTCTCCATGGTAGTTAGCTAACCAGAGTGAGTCACTGTTAGCTGTTATTGTTAGCCAATAAACATGTTGTGAAGTGTTTATCCTGCCTCGCCTCCCTTCTTTAGCCTTTGTTCCGTGAATAGAACAAAGCTGGTCAGAATTTTTTAAAATTTGTTATTTAAATCTATTATAGCTGCCCAACTACAATGATTATGAAGTTGGCATTGGAGGCATCCAGATTGTTGGTGCTACATGTCATCCTTAGTGTTTACTTGTAAGGGATGGCTTAACAACATGGCAGGCTTTTTCAGGTAATCATAAACTAGGACATTCAATAACTTGTCCAGGAACAAATCTTTACTGTAGTTTATGACTTATAGGTGTTCCAGGACTTATAGGTATTACAGCCACTTGATAATCATTAAATAATGCAAGGTTGATCCAGAATGTATAATTTCTGATTCAGATTCAATGCCCTCTTTATAACTCGCTGCTCTCTCTGTCAATTATTAGTATCCATTGCTTATTTATATTTTCCACATTTATGCTCTGAGAATTTCTTCTCACTATCAGAATCCTTAATCCTTTCCATCCTTAATTCTCTCCTGCACAATCAATATGGTACAAGGCACTGATGCTTTTAGGGTGATTTATTTGGCTAGGCCACTTTAACGAAGTACTGTACACAGTTCACAATGCAAGCATTGGATTACTGAGTGATAGCATATCATTTCCTAGGGAGGAGGTATTCCTATGTGGATACAGCTGCATAGACTGTGCCTCTATAGCTTCCTATGAAAGGAGGAGAAGATTGGGGGATGAAAGCATTAAATCTATCATTAACCTGAAGTTTCCCTCAATGCCCACATTAAACCGAAGCTGCTCTCAGTATCTAGGCAGACCCAATTTAAAGCAGTCAACATGAAGAGAGTGCTATCCTGTCCCAGTTCTTCCTGTATTTCATCAAACATTTCTTTTTATTGTACTATCAAGGCATTCTCATTTGATCTCAGTTCTTGCATTAAGAATTGGAACTCAGTTTTTTAATTTTGTACCAGTCACTCACCTGATTGGAAACCATAAATTTCAAACTTAGTATACTTCTTTACCGAATCTTCAAGGTGGATGTCTCATATCTAGCAAAATTTATGCACGTGTCTAAGTCTCCGGCTGAAATCTGTAAGTTGTCTCTTCATCGAGAATCCCTCTTTGGCCAGGATGGTAGAGAAATCATCAGGTTGTAGTGACACCTGCTTCTCTGTTTGAGGCATGGAAACAGTACATGTGTTCATCAGTCTATCATATCAACTAGTAGCTATTCCTCCCTAATAATCATTGAATATAACATTGTTAGGTTCCCCAAGACATTAGCTTCATAGACATTTGAACAGGTTAGCTAGGAATTAATCTTTGTTATATTTTAGGAACACTGCTATTTACAAACAGTTTAGATTCACTAAATTCATAACAATTACTCAGAGGAATAACACTTATCCACTTTTATTTCTACACATCTAGCACCCTTTCACTGCCTCCGTGCAGTGGATTGTCTACTTTTTGTTCTCACAATCAGATTTCAGTAGCAGTTACAAGTCTACATCTTCCATATTCTTGCTCTGAGATTTTCTTGTCACTAACAATCTCCTGGAAGCTGACTCTGTTATAGTGACCATCTCAGACAGGTTATTGGCTGTAGCAGGCTTTTAAATCATCCTGAAAATGTTATAGTTGGATCCACTGGTAATTACATCAATATAAGTGGACACAATATTATAACTGTGCCATCAGTAAAGACTAGAACAGGGATCTTATTACAGCCATAGATAGAAATTGAAGTAGGAAGCCATTTAAATAGCTGAAGTACAAATAGAGAAAAACTGGACTTTGAGACATAACATAGACCTCATCTGAAAGCTTTGGTGAGACACACCAAAGAAGCATTTCTTTCTACATGTATTGCATTCACATATTTTCCCTAGTGGAGCTGTTGAAAATGAAACTAATTCAGATCTCTCTTCTCCTGAATCCAAACTGTGAACTACAGTAGCCAGCTGTGAAACTTGTAATGAATATTTTGTGAGTAAAATATCTTGCATCCAAGTTGACTGGGTGCATGTGCACGACAGTTACAAAGCGAATTACAATGATGTTTTAGGATTATTATATGATTCTCAAACAAATGGAAAGTTTGCTTAGATAGTGCTATTTACCACTCATCTTTCAGCCTCACCAGGTAGATCTGAGCAAGAACCAATACCACAAGAAGGGCAAGACTGTTTTCATTGAGAGTGCTACAATAAGACAATCTTGCAGGTCTGATTGTCTATGCCCATGATGGCGAACCTATGGCACGCGTGCCACAGGTGGCACGCATAGCCATATCAGTGGGCACGCCAGCTCAGCTCTGGCGCGCATGTGCGTGCCGGCCACCTGATTTTCAGGCCTTTTGGGCCCACCAGAAGTAGGGAAACAGGCAGTTTTCTGCCTCCGGAGGGCCTGTGGGGAAGGCTGTTTTCGCCCTCCCCAGATGCATAGTGAGGATCTGGAGCCAGGTGACAAAGAAAAACTGTCCAGGAGCAAGGGGAGAGGGGGGGTTGGGCGCGAATGCGCAGGGTGGGGCGCTTAGAATTATGGGTGTGGGCACGCGCGTGCGTGAACCTCCCCCTCCCCCCCTTCCTGGCACGCAATGGCAAAAAGGTTAGCCATCACTGGTCTATGCCTTCTCCCCTTCTGCTTGTTTTAAGCCTACTGTGTGTTCTTATCATTGCTTTGGTAACAGATCTGCCTATCTTTATCAAGGTCATCTTATTCTTTACACTATCCTCTGATTTCTGCTCAGCACGGTTCTTAGTTCCAAGCCAAAGATTATCTGTTATTTCCTTAGTGCTGTCATAAATGTCTCTCTGATATTACCTGGTAACAGGTAATACTGCAAGGAGAATTAGCTGTGATGGGAGCCAATCTTTGCTGTGAAAGAAAAAAGTAAAGCCAAGAATCACACCTGTCTAATGCACTGTCAGACAAAACACTAAAGAATGTGCTGGGAACAAGAGCCTTAATCTGTTCTGAGAAAGATCTGTTGGGTTTGTTGGGAATGCTTCAGGATTTGGCCTAGGAATATAGCATATGATTTCAAGAATTCTGTTTGCATTGCAGAGCTCAGAAATCCATTCTAAATTACAGTGCACATTGAAGTTGTTTCAGTTCAGTTGTCTAAATAGGCATGTCATGAGCAGTCATACATTGACCTGTGTATGTGCAACGTAGCTTTTGCTTGTTTCTTCTAAAGCAAACATGGTAATTGTGACAAAGTTATAATTCACACTTTAAGTATTGTTGACTTCTAACTCAGAAATTATTGTTTTACTGCTTTTATTTCATTGTTTGTATATATTATTTTTATTCTTGGGTTGTGAGCCACTCAGAATTTGGTTTAAAATGCTTAGGCATCTAACTTAGCACCATTTCTGAAGAATATGAAATGGGATAGGAAGATAATTTGCAACATATTTACTTTTTTAATCAACTGCAGGCAATTTTAAATCATGTAATAAACGTGCAAGGTGTTTCTGAGTGACATATTTTGCCTTATTCTGAGCATTGAAACAAAATTTAGCTGATTCAGGGTCATTTTGAGAGTTCCAACTATTTTGAGCATTGGATTGGATTTTGGTTTTGTAGCTTGTGTTTAGTTGCTTTTCCCCCCTTTTCAAACTGTTTCCAGTATAGCCAACACAGCAGCAGAGACCAATTATGATTCTGCTGTTATTAGTTTAATTTGGATGGTGTAATATGGGAGTGGAGTGTATAGAGGAAAGAAGAGGTTAAGACAAAAGAAGATTATTCGCTACTGCATGCCTACTAGCTTGCCTAGTATGCTACTGCTGGTTTTTTATTTATTATGGGAAAGTTAATAGCTCGTGTAGGTTGCTGAGTGCATTGCATGTGGGTTGTGTTTTGTTTAATTTTGTAGACAGATATGCAAATATGCATATGCTCTACTGTTGATGCAGTTGTGAAAATCTCAGCTCAAAGTTTGCTGTGCCAGTGCACTTTAGATATGGTGCTTCTGGCTTACCGAGTGGTATTTTAGGATGAATTTGAAAATGTAAAAGTGATGTCTGGGTTTTGGCTGCTTTGTTGATCTTTGAGATGTATATACAATCTTTGCAAGTTCTGGCTGCTGTTTTAAAGTTATCTGCGATTAAGAATTAAGACTTTCCCCATTTTTCCAGCATTTCAGCAACAAACTTTACAATAACTTTTGCTGTGCTTGTATCTTATACCTGGGGTGAAAAAGAACTGTGCCAAATCAATTGCTTAATTTTGCTAAGCAAGCAGGATGTCAGTGCCTTCAGAAAAATTGACCAAGGATTATTTTATTTTAAAAAATCAGAACTAAGAAAACCTCTTGTATAAATCTTTGTTTAAAATCCAGAATCAGTAAATCCATTATTAGGACAAGGGCTAGAAAGATTTATTGAGTCTTTGAAAATTAAACATTACAATATAAATTGCAATATGGAATAAATAATCTATTCTTGATCAAGAACTCCCAAATAAGACAGTAGAAGGAACTCTGGAATAATTGCAGATGCAATACCTTTCAGAGATTTCAATCTACATTGAGGTTTATTCTTTGAGAATGATTTAGAGCCTTACTTATTCAATTAATTATGTTTGTTAATATCACATTGTTAATTAGCAGGTCTTTAGTCTTTAGTAAGGTCTTTAGTAAGATGGTGTTCCTGGGTAGGACCATTTTACCTTCCCTTTTCTAGATGATCAGTTAGACAAGGACATTTTAAACTTAACACAAAATTAATTAAAAAAACATTTTAGACAGTAACACAATACTGGTCTGTGATGGTAATAAAAATTACTAACTACACAGTAATAGCATTCTCCCAAAGTATAAGAAGAAAGGGAAATACGCTACTAAACTTTAATAAAGAATCAAAGTCCATGCACATGAAGGAGAAAAGTAATATACATGATTAAACCTCACCTTTTTGCATAGCATCACTATATGTCATGTAAGAGATGTACTAATTGAAAGGGATATTAAAGACAGCAGCTGTTCTTCTCTAAATTGAAAAGATGTCTCTTTGTTCTCTCTAGTAAGGAGTTTCTAGGCCAGCATCTTCACCACTACACCAAACTTTTTATGGATATTTCTAAAGATTAAGTAAGTAAATTGATACTTACATATTCTGAAAAGTAAAACAGCTTTTTGACAAAATTTTAGCCCATATTTTCCAAACTCATATAAACCTAATGCCTCTGTTTCATTCTCAATGTCTTTTTAAAGTATTCCAATATGGAATTCAATGCATCAGTTATGATTAACTAATATAATAAAACAAAACCTGTTTTAAGTGGTCTCAGAGCAGAGTTACTTTGAGTAAAACTCATTATGAGGTTATTTTCTTTTTCATAAACTATTACTGCAGTGAGTTAACTTTGCAAACAATGGATCAATAAGTAATGAATAAAAATGCCACATCTCTTTCATTTGTGAAGAACTTCCTAAAGTAGTTTTTTTTTCCCATACTGGATGTTCTTATAAAGGGACTGATTCTTATAGTCTTTATTTAAAATATTCCCTGTAGTTAATATGTCAAAAATCAATAGAACAGATAAGAGTGTTTAACATTTAAAAAGTCTATCACAATTATCGTACTTTTCAGAGTATAAGGCACACTTCCCCCCCTCCCCTAAATAGGGTAGAAATGTTGGTGCATCTTATACACCAAATATAGCCATTTTTGGCCTCCTAAACCCCGCCCCATGCGTCCCATTTTTGCCAAAAACAGGCCTGTTTTTCGCAAAACCTGGACGCACAGAGGGTTTGGGAGGCCTGCAGAGTGCTCCTGGGGGCCAGGGAGAGCAAAACCCGAATGTGCGGAGGCCAAAAACTTTTTTTTTCTTGTTTTCCTCTTCGAAAACTTAGTGCATCTTATACTCCAGTGCGTCTTAAAGTCTGAAAAATACGGTAAATGGATATCCACTACCTGGCTACCTGACCTGAGACAGAGTCTTTAGAGCATGGATGTCCAATCTTTTGGCTTCCCTAGGCCTCTTTGAGTGAAGAGGAATTCTCTTTGGCCTCATATAAAATATATAATATAGTTTATATATATATATAAATATTGCTAAAAAGCACATAATAATGTTAAAAGGGGCTGCATTACTAGTTGTCCAGGGAGACATGCAACCTGTGGGCCATGGGTTGGACACACCTGTCATAGAGCAAATTTTACACAGTAGGCTTCTCACTAAAATGTATGCAAGATTCTCGCATCTTTCCTTTCCTCCTCCTAGAGATTGAGGCACTGAATTGCATTTAAAATCAGAAGTCAAATCTTTTTTTTTTAAATTCACACACACACCGCAGAAGTTCGTTTATTTCATTCACAGAGAAGGACCTCAAGATTGTTCCTCATTTCCCGATATTTTGAAAAGTGGTAACTTCACCATGCTTTTAGTTATTGGTTGATTTCAATTTTATTTATTTTAATTGCATTTTTAAACTATTTAAGATTTAACTGTTGTAAAACATTTGAGAATTTACTTATATAAATTTGAGAATTTATATAAGTAAAAGCTATAGAACTAATAAAAAAACAAAAAAAATGTGAACTGTATTGTACCCAGCAAACAAATGAACAAATAAGATGCCATCTTTTAAAAATATTTTGCTCAACTTTGTGCACTTTTATAGGATTGATATACTAGCAATGGATGCAATTTTTATCCATAAGAAGTACGGTACCTAAAAACATAAAAATAGAACACTTGCATTCTGCATTTATTTAAGGAAAGCTATTAATAGATTTCTTGTTATGAAAATATCTTGACTGTCTCACAATGGTTTCATGTAGAGGTTTCACATTTATTTTATTTTGTTTTGGAGTTAGAAGTATAGATAGAAGTATATAGGTTAACCATTCAGTGCTTCTTCTTTCAATTTCAGTATTCTGATGCATAGTAATGACTTTCAATAAATATTTTTTCAAAATATTACGATGTTAGTTTTGAAATAATGATAAATGAAAATTAATCTATAAAGCTTTAATCTAGGAATAGTAGAATCCTCAAATGTAGTTATAGTCTGAAATGATCAGCAGGTCTCATGTGACATTGTTAGAAGAGGTCATCCCTTTATTTATGAAATTAATGTCAATTTAAAATTGCAGCACTATTGTGCAAAACACTGATGAGGAACTGCTTATGAGAATTTATGGATTCTCAAAAAGAAACCTACAAGAAACACATTTGTAGAATAATATTTCTTAAAGCATTATTATTGTTAAGCAATAACATTTTTTTTTTCCAGAGTGGGTTCAGTTATCCTTCCTGACAAAGAATATGGCATCAAGAGTAGGACGTTTGAATGAGCTAGTCTGAATGAAAAAAAGAAAAGAAAACAATAGATTCATTGCAGATAGTTTTCTCTTGGATAACCCTTATCCCTTGTGTATCACAGGCTTCATGTTTGGTTGGGAAAAAGTCTACATCCAGTTATGGAAAGGTCAAGGAGCAAAAACAGAATCGGTGTATTTTCTATACACCATACTAAATAAGAAAAAGCTTAAGACTAATATCTTAACCCTCCCTTATCTCATAAAATGGCAGTTTTTAATATTTCCCTTGCTCTCCAGATTGTTGAAAAGCTGATATTGGCTGTACTAAGCAAAAGCTGACATGATGTGTATTTGGTAGATAATGTTAGATTCCTTGCCTTGAAATGTGTTCAGTTCTATTCAGTGTGCCTACTCTGCCTACTCATGGGCAACCACAGAACAGAGGCCATCTGGAAGTACTGAAAATACACACACTATCCTTATAGGGAATGCCACACTGGTCTCTGCTGCCACAATTTATTTGGCATATGCTCTTTTAGAGATATCATGCACAATCATTTTGATGATATTATGAGTTGTCTTTCTAAGTGGAATGCTTATTCAGGCAGGAGGCGGATGGATGGATATCGCATACACTAACTCTAAATATACATACATATGTACTTCTTACTCTGAGTAATGTTGCTCAAGCTAAAAAAAAGTCCCAAAGACTGTCCTTTTCATTGGCCCCTTACTAATCCTGTTGCCTCATAAACATGTTTTCAGTAGGCCCAGTGACAGGCTCTCCCTCTCCCTCCCTCCTATTCTCAGGAGACTTGTCCAGCAATGTACTCTTTCTATCCTGTTTCTTCAAAGTTCATCTTTTGATTCCATACAGGAAGAATCATTGCCTGCATGATTCAGATCTTTATAGATATTGATAGTTCTAGGTATTAATGAAGGCTTTTTCAAGCCCTTCATTAATACCTTGCCAAGTGCTAGTCTACTGCTTATTTCTTGATTGCTTGTCCTTTGCTAAATAAATATATCCTAAAAGGCAGATCCATCAGTTTAGTATCTTCACTGTCAATTCTAAGGTTATTGCTATATCTTTTATCATTAATTTAGTATTGTTTATAGAGGAAAGGAATTAAAATAAAGGCTTATAATAAGTGTGTGATTTCACCTAGTTATTCTTTTTTTTTTGACTGCTTTATACGTTTATTTTTTTATATCATGTTGTAAATTGGTTTTATGATTGTTTGCACCCAGAAACACCTGTTTGTTATGAGTGGCCATATAAATTGAATACATAAATAAATGCTGCAATGGCATGGGAAGAGCAATTTGCCTGGAAATGCAACCAAGTGGGAGGCAATCTCCACATTTCATTCTCTACTTGGTCCCAAACGCAACTTCTGGAAGAATCTTCGGCCAGTATTTATTTGCTGATTAATTTGTATGATGGTTAAACAGTGTTAATAAAACAAGAGGCACAAAGAATAAAAATGTATTTATGTTTGAACAGAAATTAATATATTCAAAATAAGAAAAGATTACTATATTTCTGTTAATATAACATATTCAGGATTGGATTTGTCATTGAATAAAAGTGGGATGAAGTTGAAAACTGATCATAAAAACAAACCAATAGTCATGATATTTTTTTCAAGCTAAGCTAGATATAATAGTGGTTTAAATTTCTGCCCTTAGTTGTTTTTCTTAATTAACAGTATGTTGATAACCAATACTTGTGAGTATTAGAGTTGCTTTAAGTGTTTTAATTTAATACCTAATTAGTAAAAGATGCTTAAGAAGAACTACAAAGGGTTTGACGTATCTTGCCATGCTGTGATTAGGAAAGGTTAATGGAAGTAATGCAAGGAGATGCACAAATTGACAGTTAAATATAGAAGAATGTGTAATCCCAAATTTTACAATTTTTATGGAAAAAGAATGATCCACAATAATATGAATCAAAGTAATGGAGATTCAAATTGAAGTTTATTTATTAAAATACCCTAAAATAGTTACCATTGGGCCCCCAGGCAAACTGACTGAAAGACTATAGATTAACAGGGTTACAGATAGTTTTTGCTTAGTGATCACAATTGGGATCAGCAGCTCCATTGTTAAGTGATGCGACCACTAAGCGAAGCATCACGTGACCTTGACAATCTTATGACATATTAAGCAACTCACCATGATCATTAAGCGAGATATCATATGACCTTGACTTGTGTTTTTACTGCTACCTCTGCTTATTGGAAGTTGATTGGGAAGCTCCTAAATGTTTGGGGAGTTTATAAATGCAAGGGCCAGTCACAAGGTTATGTTTTTATTTGCATTATCACAGCTTCAAACAATTGTTAAACATGGCAGTTGTTAAGCAAATTACATATAGCGGATAGAAAGATCCATCAAAAGATATAAAAATTACATTTGTATAGACATGAAATGTCCCAACTGTACCTTGATAACAAAGTGATCACCAAAATCCTGACCTTGATGTTGGTTCCATAGTCTGGCCATCATCTCATCATCCCTTTTATGATACCTTTTGCCTGGCACCTACCTACTTTCCTTCCTTCCTTCCTCCCTCCCTCCCTCCCTTAGGGTCTCTTTAGACTGATTTACAGTATTAAAGGATGCCCTGAACCCAGCAACTGTCTTAGTTCTATGCAATTTTCTACAGACACATATAACCTGACTGAAACATAAAAATGAAAGTTTTATTTAAGAAAATCTACTTTTAAATAAATTATATTTTAAATTCCACATAATGTATATGAGCTAGACAGTGATTTTGAATGGAAGGGGGCTGGTTTTATAATTAAGACCTCAGCCCTTATCCTGGAGCATGTCAAATTACTCTGCTGAAATTTGGTATTGATATTTGGCTGTTTATGTTTTTGTTGTTGCTAATTGGGGAAATTTAAAAGTTCAAAGTAGAAATGTTAAGCTTATCGGTGTAGCAGAAGAAAAGGCAGAGCCTGGGGGTGGAGTCAAGAGAGGAATCAGTCTGGAATCATTATGTCCCTACAAGCAATCCACATCCACGCCCCCCCCCTTGAATTTAGTTGGTCCTTATCTAATGCCATCTTAGTGCTATTAGTTGACTAGATTCTTCTATATATCTTGAGCAATAAATCTTAACTTAGCATGTGGTCCTGAACTCTTCTTGCCTGATGTTATGAAGCTTAACATTCATTCCAAACCTTTAACTTTTCAAAACCTGAGAAAGGTGTGCAAAACCCCAAAAAGATATCCCAAATGTTCATGTTGACCCCAGGAACATCACTGGATCACTATTGGAAGTCATAAGAATGTCAAGACTTGTTTTATCCCAGTGCCACCCAACCTTTTGAGCACCAAGGACTGGTTCTGTGGAGAGAGGTTTTTCCGCAGATTGGAGGGGGTGTGGTTTCACATGCTGCCTGGATCCCGTGGATGGGGCTTCGCTTGTTTGCCTGGCCCAGTTTCTGGCATGCTGTGGCCCAGTGCTGGTCCACAGACCTGGGATTGGGGATCCTTGTTTTATCCAATTAGTAACACAGGAATTCTTATTAGCACATAGGATATAAATTACTAGATATTTTATTGGTCTACCTCACTTGAGGATACTAAAACTTGTTTCTAAATATTTAATAAAAGCAGTGGACTAAAGTAAGGGTGTCTATATATTTCAATTTGAAAAGTCTCACTGAAGAAATTATTTCAAGTTTGAAACGGCTGTTTTGAATTTGAAACAGGCCATTCAATCATTTTAGAAATGTTTTGAGTAGATGCAGTATTCTGATGTACAAGCAGAAAGGTGCTTCAATGTTCTTACACTCTATCACTGTCTCCTTACCCAAACATCTATTTTAAGCAAATTCTACGTCAGATTAAAAGGGATTTTTTCCCCCGGGTGTTATGCAGTAAAACAAACATAATAGGAGCCTTGGTAGTACAGTGGTTTAATGCACCCTGTTATTAACACAGCTGCCTGCAATTTCTGCAGGTTCGAATCTTACCAGGCTCAAGGTTGACTCAGCCTTCCATCCTTTCTAAGGTAGGTTAAATGAGGACCCAGATTGTGGGGGCAATAACCTGACTTTGTATAAATATACAAAAGTATGAAGGCTATTGCTTAACGCATTGTAAGCCGCCCTGAGTCTCCGGAGAAGGGCGGCATATAAATCAAATTAAAAAAAAACAAACATGCCAGAATAAAATGTAAAATGCTTAAATAGATTTCTGTCATAAAATTTTGTCATTGCTTTCTAATTTGCTGTCCTTTCTCCAGTGTACTTAGGTATTGATAATTTCTATTGAAGCCCAAATCACATCATTGTATCAGAATGGACTTTCATAAAATTTATATCACTAAAAATTTCCAGGATGTTGATTTTCTAGTTTTAGAGGCTGGAATTGATTTAAGTACTAGTGAAAAAATTGTTAACTTTCCTATGCAATATCTATGATATTTAGAAACATTTTTCTAGTTAGTGAAGAGAATTAATTTTAAAACTTCCCTCTTTTAATGAACATATTAAAATTATTATATTTGGAATTGAAAATTGGCTTTGAGACTATTAGTACAAAGACCATCTTAGCTTTTATGCGTGCATAGTTCAAATACAGGTAGTTCTTGACTAACAACTGGTAATATAATGACTGTTTAGAGTTACAAACAGCCATGGAAGAGATCCCTGTAAAACATTTTAAGCCATTGTAAACTGTTGCATGCCCCCCTCCTACCGTTATATGACGCCATTTGAGACAGCTGGCAACTGGCTCACATATATGACTAGTTACAGTATCCCACGGTTATTTGATGCAATGTTTTTTGCTAGTTTTTAACATTGTTTGCTTGTTTTACTTGAGAAAGATTTCCAACAAAAAATCACGCCCATTCAGGAGAATAGAATTGGACTTATGATTGAATGATTCACCTAACAACCATGTGATTTGTACTTACCACTGTATGATTTATTTAATGACCACCATAAAAACAGTTGTAAAATTGTATTCGGTCACTTGACATATGTCAAGTTTTGACTTATAAATGAAATTCCAGTCCCAATTGTGGTTGTAAGTCAAGGACTGCCTGTGAGATGGATTTGGAAAAAAATCAGATGGCCGTTACAGCAGCATAATCAAACCCCTCCCCCTTTCAACATGTTGAGCCACGTACAAAAGAGGAAGACACCAATTGCACTGCTCCAAATGCCATCTTGATTTTTAACAGGATGCCACTGAGTTCAAATCAGTATTATGTTATATAACTGGAATAGTATCCTTTATTAGGTTTACATATGTCTGAAACAATTATAGTTTAAAACTTGTTTAATTATAGGACAGCTCAAGTGAACTCTGTTTGAAAGCACATATTAAAATAAGATCTCCACCCTCTTGAATAACAAATGCTGTCAGCTTAATGCAAAAGGGACTGTGAAGTTTGCTGACTAAATAAGTTATTGATTTAATGAAGCCCTCTTTCAAAAGTTTTTATCTTAATCTTTATTTTTTTAGAACATACATACATACATGTATAAAACATACAAAGGATTGTTTTTCTAGACTTACATGTGGAAAAATTGATGGAAATTTGAAGTATTACCAGAGACTTGTATAATGAGGAAGAGGAGGAGGAGGACTATCTTGGTTTCTGACCTCATTAATGTCTTTGTTATGAACTTCATTTTTTTCTGATTGTCCAGTTGCTTTAGTGACACAAATTATAACAGGGTGATATATAGTTCTGGATATGCTACCGTGTTTGCCCGAAAATAAGATCCTGTTTTATATTTTTTTGAACCCTGAAATAAGTGCTTGGCCTTATTGCCATGCTTAGAGTGATTAAGCTCAAAAAATATCAAAGAAATTGACAGCAAATCAAGATGACTCCCTGCAATAGAAACCTAATCCATGAGTAGTTGAAGAACGAATTGTATGCAGCTCCTAATAAATGCCTAACCTTGTTTTACCTCAGGGCTCTCTAACAAATAATGATCATTAAGTTTTTTGCAATGTTCCCAAAGCTCCAGGTGAACCATGGATGAGATTAATTATCTGAATAATTATCCAATTTTCCTTTTTGTTTGCATAAGATGCAACTAAAATCCTCTTTTCTGGAAGTAATTTCACTAAATTTGATGGACACTTCAAAATATATATATTAAGAATCTATTATTAGATTACTGCACACTGTGATACTGGGAAAGTATCACAAGATAGTCTGTAAGAGTGAAATTTCAGTGTTTTGCCTGGATTTTGGCATTTTCTTTGGATATTTGCTCAACTATTTTTGACAGATACAATAGCATTTTTTTAATGTGAAAAGGGAAAAATATGTGGAACTCAGAATTCTAATGATACTATTAATTTAAGTTTTTTTTTGAAGATGAGGAAAATATCCTAGCTTTTAGGGTTACTAAGTTCCCCCCCCCTATTTTCTTGTATTTCTTTCAAAATATTGTGCATTCTAGACATTAGAGTAGTAAATCCTCTAATGGTCACATTTATTTTCTTATGTTCTATTTATGTTTTTAATTTAAAATACTATTCTTACTTTATTCTAAGAAAGCAATACACACAGAATGCACACAGCAGAATTAACAAATTTACTTTTAAGATCTATAGGGACTATTTTGTAAATAAACTGATGTGCAGAATTTTGTAATTGGAAGCCTTCATATATATTTGATCTTGACTAAACTGTTGTTTAGTCATTCTTGTACTTGTTTGGGATTTTGTATTGTAACTTAGTTCATTTGAAGACGCCTCAATCGAAAAATGATAGTTAACAGAGGCAAGTATCCAAATTTTAGAGCATAATCTGACCATATTATACATACTTTGGGATGTCTTAGACTGCAGGGTTGTCAAATTGGCAGCCCATGGGTCTGATGCATCACGCACAGGCCACACCCACCCCAGCTCTGCGAATGGGGAAAACATCACATGATGGCAATGTGACGCCGTGAGTTTGATACCCATGTCTTAGAGTTACTCCATTTAGCTGATGAAGACATGAAATCAAAGAGAGCTATGAACAGAAGGCAGTTCTATAAAAATGGCTTGAATTTTCAACAGCTCCTTTTTTACTGCAATAATTTATATCCTTTGAGAAAACACTCCTGAAATTTGAAGAAGTAATTCATGTTCCATTGAGCAGGACAATTAGGGAGATAATTAGTAGAATCTATTTCCCTTTGTCTTTCATATAAAAACTCAGGGTATGCTGTAAATGTCTAAACCAACATCCCCAATCTATTACTCTTCAAATAAATTGGGACTACAACCCTTCCTAGATAACATGGATGAAAAAAATATTTGTTACATTGGGAGTATCCTTAATGCTCTCTAAACTTGGTTGTTTTCTTGCAGACATTTCATTACGAGACTAGATAATGTGATGCTACCTAGTTCGGTAATGGAAGAAGCAAGAAAACAGCCAAGGTCATAGCATCAAGGATCTCCAATTCAACCCTGAACTACATACAGTATATTCTCTTCTGTTGGTACTATGGTTACATAGGAAGTGTAATAAATGTAAAGATTTTATTTTTGTTACTTTCCTTTCACAGTTTCTCTAGCTATTGTGCTGTACAGTCAGTACAATATACAGATAGTCCTTGACTTACAACCATTTGTTTAGTGACTGTTCAAAGTTACAACAGCACTGAAAAAAGTAACTTATGACTATTTTTCACACTTACCACTGTTGCAGCATCTCCATGGTCATGTGATCAAAATTTGGATGCTTTTGCAACCTTCTGACAAAAAAGTGGTGTGGAAGCTAGAGATTCACTTAACGATCATGTTACTAACTTAACACCTGCAGTGATTCACTTAATATTTGTGGCAAGAAAAGTAATAATGTGGGACAAAACTTACTTAACAACTGTCTTGCTTAGCAAATGAAAACTTTGGGCTCAATTGTGGTCGTAAGTCAAGGACTACCTGTATAGTTTTCCTATGTAACTTTTAGCTTTGTCTAAGATAGAACCCTTTTTTTCTGAGATGAAGCAAATAATTAACTTGTTTTTGACATAAAGATGCAGGCTATTGCCAGACAATTTCATGTTCCTGCAAAAAAGTTTTTTTTGTTTTTTATCTAAACTTTGTGTAGGGCAGTTTCTGAGATTAGTTGATGATACATGTATTTTTATGCCTGACAATATTGTTGTATTCTGATATTGTCATATAGCACCAGAACTATCACCCTTGATCATTTTGAAGGTTCTAAAATGTTTTTGTTTAATGCTGTTTCAAATTTCTTTTTTCTAAAATTTGAATTGGGAATGGAATTTTGTGATTCATGCCATTCTAATCATCCCTTATCCTAGTTTGAAAGCTAAGGAGGCTATGGGGAAGCTGACATAAAGCATTTATAAGGCACTGCACTGTCATAAAATTGCATAAAATACTGTTAGCTATCTCAGGCTTTTTGGAAGTTGCCTCAAACCAAAGGTAATCATTTCCAAACATGATTTTCACTTCTTCACCAAGGTTTAATGAGATGGAATTATAAGAATTTCAACAACACCGCTATTTCCCATTTAAAGCTAATTTGTTCCCTAATGCATTCAGGCAGAAATTTATTTAGTTTCTTTCTTAATAGCATTTCTGTGATCTGGTAAGGAGGTAGATCACTGATGACCAAGAAGCTTGCAGCTGGCTGATTACAGTTCCATCTCTCAAGTCCCTACTAGTCTGAGAATCAGCCATTGCAAAGTAGATGAGAAATCTAGCTCAAGAGACGGAAATGGAGAATCTTCAAGTGTTCTGTGGTTTCAGTTCCCATTATTTCTGGTTTCTTATAATTGATCATACTTCTACATTCCTCTGTAGCATACCACACAGTGTTCTTCAGACCCTTTAAAATAAACTTATACAGAGGGCTTGCTTTTTTGCAGTCTAGTTATGTATGGATTGCACAGCAGTTTTTTCCCCCCGTACGTGGATCCGAGGCACACATGCTAACTATTTGAATTCTTTTAATTTTAATTTGCACAAAATAAAAACAAGATCAATGTTGGTTTGCAGGTGGCAACAGTTCATGGTCTCAGGGACAAATAGGAGTATAAAAATGAATTTTCTCTGCTTCGGCACCCTTTTGGTACAACATGTTATCTACCTGCAGAACAATATGGCGTCAACAATAAACATTAATCCTAACTCAGTCTGGCTAACTGTAGAGATGCTAAGTGATGAAACAGAAGCTGTGGAGAAGCTCCCCACAGCTTTAAATTAAAATATTTCTTTTTATTCTACACTCGGTTTAGCCTTCAGCAGTAACAGAAAAGCAGTTGCTGCTTTCATGAATGCTTGCTCTATAAAAGCATCCTTCCATAAGACAAAAGCATAGTATTTATAGAAGAAAAATAAGAAATAGAGGGAAAATGACTGGATGAAAAAAAACTAACAGCTTGAGAATATTATTGACTCCTTGTCCCCATTTATATCCATTGATAATTGAGCTCATTAAATATTGTAAACTCTAAGCATTTTATTTATTTACTTATCAAATTTAATTAGATACCCATCTCACAAATGCAATTCTGGGTGGTAAACCATAAAACAAACAATTTTAAAAAAGTCTAAAATAACCATTAAAAACAATTCAACATAAATATGAATAAAGACTGCAGAAAAATAGAACAACATCCTACACATAACACAAGCAACTCACAAGGTCCCTATTTCTATTATTTATTTATTTATTAAATTTATTTGCTGCCCATCTTTGTAATGAAATGACTCTGTTAGAAAAATTGCATTTTGAGAGATTTCCGGGTTGGGGTTAATCTCATCGTTGAGGGAAAGGGGATGAATTGGTTGTCAGTTATAAGTGAAGTCTAACAAATAAATAACAATTGAGGCTAGATCCGATAATCAGGTGACATTCACAAAAGTTAATATTTGAGCCTTAAACCTAGTTTCAGTTACCTTTCTTCCCAATCCAGAAGACAATGGAAGCAGGAATTCAGACAAATGATAATGCGGTGGAATGTTCAGAGCAAGAGAAGGTCAACTTTTTGTGATGGGGTGCAATTTTATTTTAATTGTTATTGCCTGATGTAGGTGGAGGTACAGGGCTGAGATATATGGATTTTTCTAAGGGCTTGGGCGTTGGGACTTAAAGGGCAAAATTAAGCCATGAGGAGATTAAGGATATTCTCATTTTGTATAGACAAACACAATTTTGGGGGGGTATATTTTGAATAGATAACTAGACTCAAGAACAGTTTTTTCCCGAATGCCATCACTTTGCTAAACAAATAATTCCCTCAACACTGTCAAACTATTCACATTAGGCTGCATTACTATTACTATTAGTCTTCTCATCGCTTCTATCACCCATCTCCTCCCGCTTATGACTGCATGACTGTAACTTTGTTGCTTGTATCCTTACGATTTATATTGATACTGTTTCCTAGTATGATTTGATTGCTTATTTGTGCCCAATGACTATCACTAAGTGTTGTACCTTATGATTCTTGAAGAATGTACCTTGACTTTTTATGTACGCTGACAGCATATGCACCAAAGACAAATTCATTATGTGTCCAATCACACTTGGCCAATAAAGAATTCCAGTCCAGTCCATTCCATTCCATTCCATTCCATTCCATTCCATTCCATTCCATTCCATTCCATTCTATTCTATTCTAAATGAAAATGCTTGATTTAGAAATTTGTTTCTTTTCAGTAGTATGATGGTGATACTCTGTGTGGACTATATACTGCACATGGGCTGTAATTTCCCACCTAAAGGTCAGATATGCTAGGATTGAGAAAGTATGGGTTCAAATACTTCTCCATAAAGCTTGCTAGATGACTTTGTATCAGTTATCATCCTCTCAGTCTAACATGACAATATATGTGTCTTGTGTATTGATCTCTTTGGATGGATATTTCTTTGGGGAAAAAACAAACTGTCACCTTGCCTTTTCTAAATAAATAAATTTGTCTAGATATGGCCTAGTTGTCATAAAATAAATATTAGAGCATGTCCATAGAGGAAATGCAAATGTATTGCTAGATCATACCTGAGGAAATGTTAGTTGGCCGTGGTGCGAGGGTTTCTTGTTAGGCAATTGAGGGAACAGAAAACAATAACAGTTTGAACCAGTTCCAAAAGTTAGGACAGACGGAAACTGGCCCTATCACCCAAAAGAAGAGTTCAGACAGCCCCTAATATAATGCCTGACAAGAGAAAGAAGAGCTGAAGCGTTGAAATAATCAGTGGAGTGATTTCATTTTGGCTTCCTAACTTATTCAATAAAGGTTACTTAACAGAAGTCCTTGGACTCATGTGAGCTTGCCTAATAGATTCCAGTCTTGCCTGCCGAGCTAAACCTGATAGTTTAAAGCCGCCTTAGGGATATTTATCCCTTAGACCCGTGATGGCGAACCTATGGCACGCGTGCCACAGGTGGCACGCGGAGCCATATTAGTGGGCATGCCAGCTCAGCTCTGGGGTGCATGCGTGTGCTGGCCAGCTGATTTTTGGGCCTTCTGGGCCCACCAGAAGTAGGGAAACAGGCTGTTTCCTGCCTCTGGAGGGCCTGGGGGGGGGAAGGCCCGTTTTTCTTTCTTACCTGGCTCCAGATCCTCTCTGTGTATCTGGGAACGGCGAAAACAGCCTTTCCCACTCCCTTGGAGGCCCTATGGAGGCTCAAAGGGTCCATTTCCCCACTCCCGGTGGGACAGGAAGTGACGTTTTTTCCTGTCCCCAGCCTCCAGAGACTCCTAGAAAGGCTCCTAGAGACTCCTAGAGAGGCTCCTAGAGACTCCTAGAGAGGTTCTGGAGGCTGGGGACAGCAAAAAATGTCATTTCCTCTCCCACCGGGAGTTGGGAAATGGGCCCTTTCAACCTCCGTAGGGCCTCCAAGGGAGTGGGAAAGGCTGTTTTCACCGTTCCCAGATACACAGAGAGGATCTGGAACCAGGTAAGAAAGAAAAACGGGCCTACCAGGCCATCATGTGCCAGGAGCGGGGGTGGTGGTGTCGCACACATGCGCGTGGGCACGTGCGTGCACGACCCTCCCCCGCCCCCCCTCTCCTGGCACACGATGGCAAAAAGGTTAGCCATCACTGCCTTAGACATATCAAGGGAATGAGCGGAAAGCAAAATGAAAGACAATTTGTGCCTCTGTGTGTGTGTGTGTGTGTGTGAGAGAGAGAGAGAGAAGGAATGAAAAGAAAGATAAGGACAATTAGCTGTGCAGTTCTCAAATCCCAAAGGGGTTCCCTCTAATTCATTACTGGAAGGAAGTCAGAAATAAAACTCATATCAGCTTTGAAAATTCACTTATGTGTATTTTTAGCTTATTGACTTTAAAGCGTACAGGTTCTTCTGTGATCCTGTATTTTTACTAAATTGTGCTGCATTAAAAATGATTTTGTGCAGCTGGCAAAGAAATTCTTAGAGAACATGTTTTTCTCCAGGTAACATTTAAGTGATGTGGACTAGTGGTGCAAATGTAATGAAGGCAGATGAAGTAGTTGTGTTGGGTCCTGCAGGAACAGAGGTCTCACTGGCCTGCCACTTGCTGCCTGCTGCTTCATCCATGTCTTTCACAGACCTGATCATATTAGGTAGGGCTACCATACTTGAGCTAAGGATCCAGATAACCACTAGATAACAGTAAAAAAAAATTTTTTTTAAAAAAAGTCTTTGCTTCCATGTCTGGATTTTTCAGTTCAGATATGACAGCATTATTAAGTATGGCACAGAAGGAAGGTGGGGAGGGGAAATTGAAGGAAAAACTACCACTGCTACTGCCACCTTTTCCTCTGCCACCATCAATTGCTATAACCTGGGGTGGAAAGACTCAGTAGCTTTTTTCAACATTTTTCAACATCTGAAGTTTGCTTTGGGGCCCAGGAAACTCTGTTTATACTCCTGGTCAACATCTATAGCCTAAATACTATGGTCCCTGTTTTCTGATCATAATGATGGTAGTCATTGAAATAAGACTAAATGATGCAGAATAAATATATTTGATTTCTGTGATTTATACTTACTGCATAAAATAATTTATGTTTGTTCCAGACATTTTAAATAAAGAGAGTTCTCACTGAATCAGAACTGGAGATCTTATGGGACTCTCTGACTTTTGCTGGTGATAATTATACCAGTTCTTAAAAAGATTTGAAGTTTTCTGCCAAACAACTTCATGCTTGTTGTTAAAGGATGTACTATTATTATTGAAAGATAGTTTAATAAAAAATATGTAGCTTTTAAACATTAAGTTACTGAACTGAAGTTGTTTATGACAGCCTCTTTCATTTTTTGTTGACAGTTTCTGTCTTAGTTAGGAGCTCTTGTTGCTTTACCTGAAGAGGGAAAAATGTCTGTAAGCCAGTCAGAATTTTTCCCAAAGCAATCTGTGTTAGTTATATTTTGTATTTTGCTTTAGACAATTGTAGTGTTTTTTATATATAATATTCATTTAACTTGGAACATGTCTATCCAAAGGTATTTTTCCAGCATTTAATACATCTTGGTTTTATGGATTACCAGATGATCCATGATCACCCTTTCAGAAATAATTTCTTACCTAAATAAAGAAACAGAATGATCACAGGTGGGCAGAAAATCAGTGTGAGCAGGAGTGAGTTCCAACTTCCTGCCAGCTTCCCCACTGACTTTTCTTGTGGGAAGCTGGTAGGAAAGATCAGAAATCACAATAGCGTAATTGTGGCTGACCATGGTGTGCTGTAGGAATCATAATTTTGCAAATACAACTGGATTGAAGTTTCCTGTGGTGGCTAATGCTTTGTGCCATGCTGCTGGAGTCTCTGGGGCTTCCTGGGGCACTGTGGCTTTTTGCTGCACTGCTGGAGCTTCCCAGGGTGCTGTAGCTTTGCAATGTGCTGCTGGAGCTTCCTTGGATGCTGCAGCTTTACACCACGGTGTGAGAGCAACTGGGGCTTGAGTTGAGCAGACAATCCCTTACTTTACTCATGATCTAGATCTTTGCTTAATGACCTTCAACTCTCAGTTAACAATGGCCACATGGAGTGCCATGATTGCCGTTGCTAAGCAATGTGATCATGTGATGTCACGCTTTACGAACACATCACTTAGCAACAGAAATTCCGGTTCCAATTGTGGTCATAAGTCAAAGACTATCTATATAGGCAAAGGGAAGCAAAGGTTATAAAGCTTTGAGGTTTGTTTGTTTGGTATTTTAATGAAAAGCATGTTTGAGTATTTGACTAATTAAAAGAGCTACCTTTTGAAGCAAACCATTATTTTTGTTAGCTAAGAATATAACTTCAAAAGTGTATTGTTTTGTTCTCATTTATGGATTATTATTCTTTCACCCACCCCCATCTTCATCTGCTCCTCCCACCTGCTCTTTAGCTTCTGGCAGTTCTTTGTGAATTATGAATTTATTTTTAAAAATCCTGCACGAATATGGACAAATGTTTGAAAATGTTCTAGGATGGAAAGGATAGACTTCCATAGCACTTTCCCCCAGCCTGATATCCTTCAGCTATGTTGAATGGCAATAATTAGCCATGCTGGCTGGGAATTATGGGTGCTAAACTGCCACTCATCTAGAAATTATTAGGAAAGGCATGTGGGTGTATTATCTTTGTCTGTTATGTGTATCCTGAAGTGATGAAAGTTATACTATTTCAAAGAACTAAAAACGGTTTTAAATGCATTAAACATTGATCTATTAATAACCAACACATAGATGACTGGGAAATGATAGTTTTATCTATATCTATGGGCCCTTCATTAGATTAAATGGAATGCTTGGGGTTTTTTTTAAGGGAAAGATTCATTAAGTTATTTAAATCTTTATAGACACACATTAATACAGTTAATTCAAATTGTTCTCCCACCAGAAATATACTCATAATCCTTTAATAAAAGGGGAGAGATGTTACTTAGCATTTTTGTTAAGTCTCCGTTGCTGGCAAATTATTTGCAATAGTAGGTTAAATCCATATTTGAATTTTAGAGCTGAACCACTGAAATTTTGATTAGATCAGTATAACATACACAGTGTTGCAGAAATGTTTTGCTTCATGGGATCATTAATGCAGTTCATTAATGGGATCATTAATGCAGTTCAGTATGAAAATAAGGTAAGGGCTTCTTTTGCCAAAATATTCTCAGTTTTGAGGAGTTATTTTATCTCAAAGGCCATGCGTCATTAACTATTTCAGCACTTAGTCTGTGTTTTCTCATTTTATAAAATAGGAGTGGATTTATTAGTGGCTTTTTTTTTTAAAAAAAATCAAATTAATATGTAAATTTTCTTCCTTATTTTCTACCCATTACCTTTATATCCTCCAAATTTTGAATTGTTGCTATCACTTCACTGAATCTTAAATATACAGAATTTCTTTGTGGCACCAAACATAAAGTTACCATTTCTTTGCATATTTAATCATATAATGTCAGCATTGTGGGCTGCAAGCTGAAATGCTTTTTTCCTCCATTATGATTTGGAGACTGAATGTGGTTGACTTGTAGTTTCACAGAACTATGTTTAGTTAGTATTTGTTGCTGAAAATGGTAAATGTTGCTGAAAATTGTATTTTTCCCCCTCAGTGACATCCTTGAAGAAACTGTTTTCCAGTGCTAAAAGAAGAGTTTGGGGTAGTAAAGATAATTGCTGTACCTTTTTGAATCCTAGTCCATATTGTTCCGAGAGAATAGAATGACTTTTTTATTGTGGTTAGAACGCAATAAACTTTGGACAAATTGAGATAGCTTTATTATGCTTATTATTGCAAAGAATGGATGATTTCCTTAGCTTACTGAGAGTTCTATCCTCTCCTAACGTTTTTGCAGAAATGCAGATAAAAATATATTTATTTCTTTACCTTGTTTCATTATATACAGATGCCTATTCATGATCCCATCCACAAACAAGTAATTTTACCATATTTTATGGACAGCTGACTATGGTTGGACCTACACAAATTTTATATATATATATATATATATATATATATATATATATATATATATATATATATATATACACACACACACACACACACACACACACACACACACACACACATTTATATATATATATATGTATGTATAAAACAGACTATGTAATATTATGGGGTGGCTGGGAAAAGAAAGGAAGAGATAATAATGGGTGAGTGAAGTGATATTGTAATCTCAAAAAATGGAATTCGTCCTAGGTAGGGGTAGAGAGAGATCTGGAGAAAAAGTGTTTCAAAGTATGTAAATAAACTCCATCATAATTGACTACATATATATGGGGCTGAGAAATTCCTATTGTAGTTTCTGTATTTACCCTAGACTACTATTAAAGATACCTTACTGACATCTGTGTAATTCTTGCTTCCTTTGTCTTGCCAGCTACATAGGGATTTAAAAACAAGAGGCTCAAAATGATTCATGTTTTAGATGTGCCAAAAGACACAAGATAGTTTCAGGATTGCTGACATGCTTTCTGAACTTTCTGACCATTTTTCACTCTTCTCCATCACCCAAAATGCACACCTTTCTTCTTCCATGCCTCCAGATATGCTGTACTTGAACCTCTGGAATTCTCGGATTGAGAATTCCAGGACTTCTCTTTTGAGACAACTATTATTAAATCTTATTATTTCTAACCGAGCAAACATTGTGTTCATAAGGAATGGCAATAATATTCTGCAGTTAAGTTTTTTATATTTACTCCTTTTCAATTTTCAGATATATCTTTTCATCAAACACAAGACTTCTGCAATTATACAAAGCCCATGTGAAGCCTCCCAAATACATTATTAACATACGGTAGTGGCCAAAATTGTGGAAACCTTTTGGGAAAAGTATATTTTTGAGGTTTGATGGCTAACAACACCACTTTTTTTTTTTTTTTGGAGTTTCAAGATAATCATATTCCACTGCTTGGAATGACCTGGGAATAGCCCAGACCTTAACCCAATTGAAAATCTATAGAGCCGTCTAAAAAAACTTGTTAGTCAGAAGTGACCCAGCAATAAAACCCAATTAATAGAAGCAATCATTCAATCTTGGTTTCACATTATAACAACTGCAGAACTAAAAGACTTGGTTCACTCCATGGGAAGATGTTGTAAGGCCGTAATTCATGCTAAAGTTTACCCAACTAAGTATTAACTGAAGTGATAATTTTTGTATATCTCATTTTTTCTATGGTGATAATTTTTGTATATCTTGTTTTTTCTACGTTTCACTTTTCTTCTTTATGCTGTAACTGTTATTCTAATAGCAAATCCCTCATAAAAGTTATTGCATTACATTCTTGATTAAATTATCTTTCCATTGATGTATAATTTTATAGTACTGCTCCAAAAAAAAAAAAGTGGTGTTATTACCTAGTTTTAGAAAATACCCTTTTTCCAAAAGGTTTCCACAATTTTGGCCACTACTGTATATAGTAAGTGCTTTGTTATCATTTTCCTTGTTTAAGTTTGTAAGGTTTTAGTGGGAAAAAATGACTCGGCGTAAATTTGTCAATTGTCAGGTAAATTGCCCAAGCCTGGTGGAGAAAGGTCTGAACATGTTTCATCCTTCCATCATTTAGTCCATGAGGCAACAAAAACAAAAGGTCTTGGGTGCCTCCATTTATAGGTGGTGGATTTTGCCTTAGATGATGGAAAATATCTGGTATGAGCTTTTAGGAAATTTATTATTGACGGCCTGTTTAAATCCTAAGTGTGACTTGGACTTGGTGCTGGAGGAGTGAACTCTTAAATTCTGGTATTACATAGATTTAATAGCAACCATGTCAACTACAGCGACAACTACAACGACTAAAACAGGGAAAAAGGTTGTTATGATTCCAGTTGTGTCATCTCCGATGTCATCAACGTCGGTGATGGTGAAAAATACAGATGATCAGATCTCTGCAGGAAAAGCTCCCACCTTGCAAAGTCTTCAGGGGATGCTCCAAGCTATGCAGGAGACTATGATAAAGAACCAGGAGTTTATCTCCAAAAAACTTGAAAAACTTGAGGATCTTACTTCAGATATGAAAGATGAAATGGGAGCGGTAAGGGGGGATATTAAGGAGTTTAATGAGAAGTTAGAAGAAATAAGAGGTGACATGGTGAAGCAGGAGGGAAGATTATTTTGGCCCTAGATGTGGGTTAATGGGATTCAAAAGGGGCTGGAGTGGACTTAGTTTGTGACTAGTAGAGACTTTAGGCCAGGGGTGTCAAACTCATAGTGTCACAGTGGTGTCACATGATGTATTGGGACTTTTCCCCCCTTTGCTAAGCCAGGCGGGGGTGTGGCCAGCGCATGACGCATCCAGCCTGCAGGCATTGAGTTTGACAGCCCTGCTCTAGGCAGATTCCTCTTTTGACTCTGCCCCCAGGTTCTGCCACTCCTTCTCCTACAGTAACACAAGGCCTACTTATAAATGACAATCAAAGAGGTCTTCTTTTGAAATCTTACAATCTTATCATTATTTTATTTCACATTTTGTAACTTTGGAAGAATAATACTGCTCATCCTTGCAGAAGAATTGAAAGTGGTGTATAAAAAAATGGTGATAAATCTTGCAGAAAGAATGCAAGTGTGGTTATATAAATCTTAGCTTATCCCTGAAAGAGAGAAGAAGGTGAGAAAGAAACTCAAGACTGTCCTATTTTGACTCTCTTTGTTATGAGAGGTGGGATAAGGTCCTGTTACTTTAGATTCTCTTATTATCCTTGCAACAAAAAAGTAGCATTCTGGACTCCTTGTAGGACTGGCAGATTGTACTATGAACACACTTAATATACTTCACACCTCTTGCTTTTAATATAAATACTGTTTTTCAGTTTCTTGTTGAGAGATGATGTTATCATACTGAAATAAGATATGACTTTAATTATATTTTATCTTTTCAAAACTACTTCTCATAAATGTGATGATGCACAAATGTGTATGTATTGATTTAGTAGTTTGCAGGAAGTAGAAAGCAAGAAGGGAACTAGAACATGTTTCATTAGTAGGAGTTGATACACCCACAGCTACTACTTAGTTTTTCCTCTGATGATTATTCACTTATGTTTTCATCTGATTAGCTTTTTCTCATTTAACTGTGAAACATCCAGCTAGCATCTTTCTTCATGTAACATTTTGTTTGATTATGTGATTTATTTTAAAGCTAATTTTATTTGTGATTTTTTTGGCCTCTTCCAATTGCATAATTATATTTATTTAAGTAACCTCTAATTTAATTGTTTACTTGATCTTGCTTGAGGTTGTTAAAAATGATTCAAATTTAAACTATATCAGGACTTGATCTCCTGGCAGGGAGCAGAAACAAATAATTAAGACATGTGATTGTCTAAGTGTTTTTGTGAAAGTTTAAAAGAAGTTTGTCCTGGAGCTTCATTGGGCAGTATCCAGTGTTGTGTGAGTAGACTTCTGCTATTGCAGTAGAATCAATAGACTTCTGCTACTACCCATAGAATCATTGGGTTGAAAGGAAACTTTGAGGTCATTTAGTCAAA
The DNA here is from genome assembly GCF_059756535.1 of Pantherophis guttatus. NCBI lineage: Eukaryota > Metazoa > Chordata > Lepidosauria > Squamata > Colubridae > Pantherophis > Pantherophis guttatus. The sequence goes on from NC_142063.1 coordinate 143,965,691, forward strand.
CTCCCTGCTCACAGCATCCCAGACAAATGGCTGTTCAACTTTTCTTGAGACCCCTCAAAGATGAAGCATCCATCACTTATCAGGCAGCCTATTCACTGCATAGTAACTCTCAAAATCAGGAAATTTCTTCTTATTTCTTCCTTTCCTATTCTTAGCATTCCTCCAAAACTGCTCTGGAATGTTATTCAATCTTTGAGAAAGTTTTGGAATATAGGGAATATTTCTGTAGACATCCTAACTGAAACAAATGATTTCTTTTTTCTTTATTTTTCTTTCTTCTTTATGTAAATAAAGAAATTTCAAACTTTTAACATTGTTATGTTAATTTCTAAAGATTTAATGATACTTTTATTCATTATATTTATAATTTTGGGTAAATTATAGTATAGATTTGGAAACCAAATGTAATATTGTTACTGCAAATAATAAGATGACAATAAAATATGTAAAGAAATTGTACACTAGTGTTTATAATCTAGACAACATTGAAAATATATACCAGTAGAAAAAAAAATCTTTCTGAACATTAGCGCTATTTGTGACTGTCAATCAAGTTAGCATTTCTCATTTTTAAGTGAAAAAAATAAATAAAAATAAATAAAAAGAATCATCACTATTCAAGATGGGGACAAAATTAGAAGCACTGAAGTCAATAATGCAGTCTATTAGTGCATTTGTCTGAAAGTATCAGAAAAGTTTTTTTAAACCAGTATATAAATTCTTATATACGTTTGTCTTTTTTTGCTTTATCCAGTGGCATTTCTGAGTTCATTCTGTTAGTACTATTGTTTTTTATATATTTTTAATCCTGCTTTTTTTTTTTTACATACAACTCAAGGTTGTAAACATACCAAACGCTCCTTCCTCCTCCTATTCCCCCCCCCAGCAACATCCCTTTGAGGTGGGTTGATTTTGAAAGAGAGTGACTGCCCAAAGCCATCTAGCAGCTTTCATGTCTAAGGTGGAACTAGAACTCCCAGTCTCCTGGTTTCCAATACCTTAACCACAACACCAAACTGATGTATTTTTAATGTTGAGGTGGATTTTTTTTTAAAAAATTGTTTATCCTTGATTTGCTTTTTTGGAAAAGCACTAAGAGCTGACAGCCTCATTCCGCAAGGGATACTATAAGTCTCATAAATGTACATCTAGCTTCAACTAGATGTAATAGAATTGTTTGGTGTGGTATTTCCTGGAGATTGGCTTTTAACTCTCTTTCTGCTTCCGGAAAGGATTTGGGACTTTGTCTTGTAATAGTAATGCTGTCTGGTAATAGTAATTTTAGATGCTTTTACTATTGTTTAAGAGAATTAACTGTCTAGAGTGCATTGTGTGTAGAAAGCTGGAGTATAAATTGCAATAATACATAGGAAGAAAGGAAAGTAATATGAATAAAGAAAATGGGGAAGGAATCAAAGCAGTAATGGTTAGAATTACCAAATAGTACCACTATCAATTTCTTGTTTCATTCTGGTAAGATCTTGACTTCCATAATATTATATGGTGTGAAATTGTTGCACTATAGATTTCCTTGCATTTTTCATTAATAGACAGTAGTTTGAAGGAGGGTGGGTAAATTCCCAGTGCTTTGATGGCAGGTGACACAACTGTGCTAAAAGTACGTATGAGGGCAATTGAGACAAAATGAGCATAGAATTTAGAATCCAATGTCTCTTTTTTATTCTAAACTAGGCCCTTTGTCTTCCTACTACCCTGGTAGTTCAAACACAGCAAATGGATCTGTATCTTCCACTTCTGTTTCCAATTTTTCCTTCCTTTGAAGAGGTAGCAATGAAATACAGTATCTACACAATTACTTTTGACAGATGCTGTTATGAGCTCCCATTTGGAAGCTTCTAATACCAAAATTGATTATTAAGGAACTGGAAATCCTTTGAAAGAAGTGGAATATGTTGAAATGTATACAGAGTATCTTTCTCTGAATTTTTTAAACAACCGAACCTTTCTTTAGGTTTATCCCGCTTCTTTGGAAACTACTCCACAGTGTCTCCAATATGTCCGTGTATTGGTTAACCATTGAAATACCTCTTTTGAAGGATTTCCACAGTTAAGAACCAGATGTTTTATTTGGCTTAGTGCTCCTATAACAGAAACTATCAGTATTGCTCATCAGTGACTGATTTTCACACTAACTGTTCTGCCCCAGCTCCGGATTTCCAAGGATATTGACACACACCAATGGTCCTTATCAAATTTATTAAGTAGCAAGAATAAACAAGACCGGCAAAGATTGGCAACCAGCCCAGAAAGCAAGATATGATAAACCAAAATACTCTGATTATAAATACGAGTTGTTTCCAGCAAAAAAGCACTAGCTGCGTGCGACTTCAATAGGCTAAGGGAGTGGCCAGTTATCCTCAAGCCCTACTCTCAAGTAGATCCCCTCCTCCTGAGTAGCCACTCCTGCCTTTTGGCAGCCCTACGTGCTTGAGCATTGAGGAGAGGCTCCTCCACTTCGCTCTCTCCACTTGAAGGAACCTCTGGAGGTTCTGAAGGCCCTGGCTGAGTCTCTGCCTCTGGCACCACATCCTCTTCAGCCTCCTCACTGTCCGACGCGAGCGCTGGCTGTGCAGGCTGCTGGCACAACACCACACCAGCCTCCTCTTCATTGGGATCAGCCACGATCCGCACAGGCCGCTGGCAGGCCACAACACTAACACTGAGGGAGGGCTGTCCCAAAGGTGCTTTTTTCAAGAGGCAACTGGACTTGTTATTCTTTGAAGATGTTTTGCTTCTCATCCGTTCTCTGAAGAGCTGAAGAAGCTTCTTGGATGAGAATAACATTATTTTCAAAGAATAACAAGAAAATCCAGTTGCCTCTTGAAAAAAGCACCTTTGGGACAACTATGATCTGAATGATGGCGAATCTCCATTGACATTGAGGGAGGGGCTGTGAATAGTAGCTCTGTTCCACTGGCTACTTGACCCTAACAATAATATGGTTGGCTGCTCAGTTTTTTCTGTCTGTGCACTGCATCTGGATATTGGAAATCTATGTCCACTACACATAGTATTGCTTCTCAGTTTCCTTTTTACTAAGCTTGGCTTTGATTTCCACGATTTCTGTCTGTGGCCTGGAACATTCAACAACTGTGCTTGACTTCTATTGATCATAATATCCTTGGGGGCCAGTTTAAGTGGATGACCCTGTTAGTTGCCTTCTGGAAGCTGTGAGGATCTGGCTCTTTTCCCAGCCATGATATTAATGTAGCTCATGTGGTTATATTTGATGTGCAATACTGACATTTTCAGGACCTCAACCCATTTTCTTTTTAGTAGTTTTCTAATTTCTGGCAGATATTTTTTTAAAAAATTTCTCTTCACTACATAGAGTTCCCTGGGTCAATGGGCAGCTATATCAATATGTTTAATAAATAAATGAATAATTTTGACCCAAGCACTTTAAATATATCTTTTGTCTTCAGTAATTGGCTCATAATTAAGCCAATGTAAACTTTAAACATGTAGCCATGTCCAAGTTAATCTAAGGCATTGATTCACAATTAGTGGTAAGGTTATCACAGGAGGACATAGAAGTTATGTGGGACACAGTATAAGCTACTAAAGTAAATCTTTAAAATTTGCAGTCAGGTATAAATATCATAAGAAAGTTATAAAAATGTAAATACTATTTTTTGAAAAATCTCTATCAATCGTGGTGGGCCTGAGGTTCTTTTGAGGATGAATGGAGTGACTTAAAATACAAAAGGTTCAACATAATTTACCTAACGAACTACATTAAGAACAAGGTTCAGTAGATGCACTGATGATCCATTGCCTTGGTTCAGTTTATATATGGACAAAGTTGCATTTTTAATCTCATCTGTTTTATTCATTTTGGTCCTAAAATGTATTGATTTGTATGAGATTTTTTGCTTTACTGCTTTATTTGTGTGCTAGTTTTATTTGCCTTTTATGATTGTGTTAATAGGTTTTTAGATAATTATGTCTTTTAAAGTTTTTATGAATTTAATTTTTAGTGGAATGTTTACAGGCTGCAGAATGACCTATATAGCACAATCAAATAGCTCTTTATTTACAAAAAAGGTAAACTGAATTCAATAATACAGTCACAAGTCATTGAGAGTCCAGTCACATATATTTGTTTTTGCTTGTTTTTCAATATACATTTTTAAATTTTAGTTTTGGATATATATTGATATCATTATATGAACAGTGAGGTAGCAGGGTATCATTCATTTAAGTACAAATAATAATAGTAATATTAATATTTGTTACATTAATCATCCTTATGTAATTGTGGTGTTATTATACATATTTGTATTAGAGTGTGCTCCTTCGTTGTTTAATTTTTCAGTCTTTTTGTGAGCCATTCTAATAACAATCACAATATTATTTAAATGTACATAATGATACCATCTTTCAACATCTAATCTTTATATCTAGCTATTACTTTTAGTATATTATATAAGAATATGTATAATAATATTCCCCCTTGATCTTGTTTCTATCTCAATTCTAGCTCTCAGTAAAGCCAATCTTATATTAAACAGCATTCCCTTTCTAACCATCATCTCTTATCCGCTTTAGTATTTCAATTCTTACTCATTTTTTGATTTGCCTCCCAAACTCCTCCCTTGGGTCTTGGTCTCTGTCTACATCTTTCCTATTTAACCCAAATATTTCTTCCATCTCTACTATCTTTTGCGGCCATACCTCCGGAGGATCTGTCCAAGTTCCTATCTTCTCTTCAAAAATATCTTTCTTTTTATCCAATCCCATTTTTTGATCTCTTAATATATATATTGTCCCTTATTTGATTCATAAGTCTATATTGTCTTCTCTTTTTTCTCTTCTTGTTTTATTTGTTGATTTCTTACCAAGAATCTAGAATGTCACAAACTATACATATATAGCTGTAGTATATGTGTGGATCTAAGCAGTGTGGTCTTTTGTAATTGGCTTATGGAAGTTTTGCCAATGTGTAGATTTTCTAAGAGCCAGCCAAAATTTGTGGTCAATGCTGATCGTTTGCAGGTGGTGCTCTAGATATTTTGGGATTGCACCCCAGGCACCTATCACTATTAGTACTTTCTAAGCACTATTAGTGCTTTCTTTTGCCACAGACAAAAGCCGAGGTGACAGTTGATATCCCCAGACTTTTGGTCATGGGGGATTTCAACCTGCCATCCATTGGTGAAACGTCTGAGGTGGCTCAGGAGTTCATGGCTTCCATGACGGCCATGGACCTGACTCAGTTAATTCATGGCCCTACTCACACGGGTGAGCACACTCTGGACTTAGTTTTTATCTCTGGTCAGTCGTCGAGTGGCCTTCATACAGAGGATATAGTCATCGAACCCTTGTCATGGTCTGACCACTCGGTCCTTCGACTTGACTTTCTAACCATTACACCCCACCGCAGGGAGGCGGGACCGACTAGGTGGTCCCGCCCCAGGTGCCTGATGGATCCTGATAGGTTCCAGATGGAACTTGGGCCATTTCCTAAGACTCTGGCTCATGACTCAGCTGAAGACCTGGTGGCCGCCTGGGACAGTGCAGCCGCCGGGGCTTTGGATCGCATTGTGCCTTTGCGGCCTCTGGCCCGACACCAAACTCACCTAGCTCCTTGGTTCTCCGAGGAGCTGAGGGAGATGAAGCACCGGAAAAGACTCTGGAGAGCGGTTGGAGGACCAGCCGTTCCGAATCCGACCGAACACTGGTGAGGTCTCATATTAAGTCCTACCTAGTGGCGATAAAAGCGGCAAAATCTAGCTATTTTGCTGCCCTTATTGCATCATCAGATAATCGCCCAGCCCTGTTTAGGGTGACCCGCTCCCTCCTCCATCTGGGAGCGCGGGATGATCCCTTGCAGGGTCGAGCTGAGGATTTTGTGCAGTATCTGTATGACAAGATCACTCAGATTCGGGAAGGCCTGGCCTCTGACTGGGTAAGTCCAGACGGGATGATTGAGGGAGGTCTTGAGAGTGTTATCTGGGAGGAGTTCTGGGATGGCTGAACACGACCACATGTTTATTGGACCCGTGTCCCTCCTGGTTGGTGCTGGCTTCTTGGGAGGTTACACGAGGCTGGCTCCAGGAGATTATAAATGCTTCTTTGAGTGAGGGTGTCTTTCCCGCCCCCTTGAAAGAGGGGTTGGTGAGACCCCTCCTCAAGAAGCCTTCCCTGGACCCGGCAGTATTGGCTAATTATCATCCAGTCTCCAACCTTCGTTTTATTATCGTCCAACCTCCAACCTGGCTGGCTCCAGAGGATTATTAACGCTTCTTTGAGCAAGGGTGTGCTACTGGCCGCCTTGAAAGAAGCGGTGGTGAGGCCCCTCCTCAAGAAGCCCTCTCTGGATCTGGCTGTTTTGGCTAACTATCGTCCAGTCTCCAACCTTCGTTTTATTGCGAAGGTTGTTGAGAGTGTGGTGGCGCGGCAGCTTCCACAGTACCTGGATGAATCTGTCTATCTAGCTCCGCTCCAGTCCGGCTTCAGGCCTGGGCACAGCACAGAAACGGCATTGGTTGCATTGGTGGATGATCTCTGGAGGGCTCGGGATAGGGGTTGTTCCTGTATCCTGGTCCTGTTAGATCTCTCAGCGGCTTTTGATACCATCGACCATGGTATCATGTTGCACCGGTTGGAGGGGGTGGGGGGCACCATTTTGCGGTGGTTCTCCTCCTACGTCTCTGACCAGTCGCAATCTGTGTTGGCAGGGGGGCAGCGGTCAACCCGAGGCGCCTTTTTTGTGGGGTGCCACAAGGGTCGGTCCTCTCGCCCCTTCTGTTCAACACTTATGTAAAGCCGCTGGGTGAGATCATCTGTGGCTTTGGGGTGGAGTTCCATCAGTACGCTGATGACACTCAGCTGTACATCTCCACCCCAGGCCACCCAAACGATGCCCTTGAAGTGATGTCCCGGTGCCTGGAGGCCGTGTGGGCCTGGATGGGGAGAAACAGGCTCCGACTCAACCCTTTCAAGACTGAGTGGCTGTGGCTTCCGGTGTCCCGATATAGCCAGCTAGTGCCATCACTGGTTATTGGGGGTGAATCACTGGCCCCCACGGAGAGGGCTCACAACTTGGGTGTCCTCCTGGATGCACGGCTGTCTTTAGAAGAGCATATGATGGCCGTGGCCAGGGGGGCTTTTTATCAGGTCCGCCTGATACGCCAGTTGCGTCCCTTTCTGGATCGGGACTCCCTACGCACAGTCACTCAGGCACTCGTCACTTCCTGCCTGGACTACTGCAATGCTCTCCACGTGGGGCTCTCCTTGGGCTGCACCCGGAGGCTCCAGTTGGTCCAGAATGTGGCCGCATGGGGGATTAAGGAAGCAACGGAGTGCTCCCATGTGATACCTCTCCGCGAGCTGCACTGGCTTCCTGTGGTCTTCCGGGTGCGCTTCAAGGTGTTGGTGACCACCTTTAAAGCACTCCATGGCTCAGGGCCAGGGTATCTATGAGACCGCCTTCTGCCACCAATAGCCTCCCACCGGCCAGTTCGCTCACACAGAGAGGACCTCCTCAGGGTGCCGTTGGCCAGACAATGTCGGCTGGTGACCCCCAGGGGGAGAGCCTTCTCTGTGGACCACATTTCATGTTTACTCATTTCTGACCAATTGTTTTTTTCTTTTACATCAGACCCAGATATTTCTAGCATTTTGGTCAGACACGTTACTCATCTCAGCATGGAACTGAGGCATATCACATCAAGTATGAATTTTGCAAGTTGTTATTAATTGAATTCCACATTCCACAGTAAATACCAGCTGTCATAATGTGTCGACATGTGCACAAGCATTATTCACCAAGTAAAACTGACAAGTTACACTGATGTTTACCACATAAAAAGTAGCATGAGCTAGTCCTTGGCTCTGGTTGAGATAACTAACAATCAGTTGAGATCATGGACTGATCATTAGTTCCACAACTATTAAAGTCTTCTGAATTACCTTAAAATAATATAAGGGCTGCTTGTATCATAGTTTATATCTTTATTTTGCCTCTATTTTTACCATACTATTATATTTAGATGTACAGTTGCTTAGTATATATATCATAGCAGGGAATGATTTGAAGAGAGAAATATTATGGGAGTATTTTTTCTCTCGACTTGTATTAATATAAATGCTTTGAAAATATATTCTTAATTATAGAGAAAAATCTGATTTAGGGAAGCAGCACTGTTAAAAGCAGCTTAACATTCATTTAACTAACATGAAGGCTTCTGCTAAAATCCAAATTCATATTTTAGGTGCTGATTATTTCAAACTAGACTTTTTTTCGAAGATCTTTTAGAAGTATTAAAAAGAAAGTAATTCATTCAAATGTTTATCTCTCCCAATCCCAATTGTGTCAACTATATAAATAAGAGACAGACAGAGAGACACACAAGTATGTACCGTGTTTCCCCAAAAATAAGACCTTCCCCCAAAATAAGCACTCCTTGAAAATATTTAAACGCTTGCGCAGCTGGTCCCCGCCATATTCTCTGGTTAGGGTTAGGGAGATAGAGCTGGAAATCAGGTAAGACAGCAAGAGGATCCCTGTCTCGTTCCACGTGCCCCAAAATAATAAGACCTCCCAGAAAATAAGGCCAAGAGCTTATTTTGGGGTTAAAAAAAAGTATAAGACAGGGTCTTATTTTCGAGGAAACACGGTATATGTATATATATGTGTTTGTGTGTGTGTGTGTGTTTCTGATTTTTCAAGAGAGGACCGTGCCATGGTCTTCCAAGCAGAAGATTCAGAAAGGTGTTTTATGAAATGTTTCTCTGAACAGCCTTGTTAGACATAGGAGAGGTTGCACACCTTTTGCAATACAGTGAAAACCATAATTAGAATCACCAGAGAAATATCAAGGTAGCCATAAACATTCTGCAGAAGGTTAATGTTCTGTTTAACTTCTATCTTGTCTTCAGTAAAAGAAACTTGGTTGGCAGTGCCATCTCTTGCTTCCGCCATAAGTAAATTCTTGAGAACTCTAGAGGGTTATGTATCTGGAGATTTTGGATTTATTGCTGAACGCAGTGTGACAATTCCCTTCTCCACAGCATGACCTGTCAAATATATTCACTGATCACTAAGTACATTTATCTAAATGTGGTTGCAACTAATTTAATTGAACTTACCAAGTCATAGTACTGGAGCCATTTTTGCAATTGATTCTCTGAAGCACTCCTGGGGACATTTTTCCTGTCAGGACTCCTGCTTGTTTTCTTGGATTCTCCCTCTGAATGGAGATTGTATACACACATGCAAATTAGTTTTGATGTGCATTCTTTTCTTTGAGATGGAGGTCAAGCAGAATCTGACAGATTCTCTGAAGCATTCAAAGAATTTCTATTTAGCATGGCATATTGTCAGTATTTTTGTGAGCTGCAGAAATGACTGGAGGTGATGGCCCTCTGTAACTATTTTTCTCAAAATTTAATTCATTGTACTAAAAATCTACTTAATACTGGGTCACACTCCATCTAAAATATCAGGCTCACAGGTTGAGAATAATTTTTGATCCAGCATTGTTACTTGAACTAAACTTTGTGCTTTTTTTTTTTTTTACAACATAAGCTTTTATTGTGATATAACCTCTCCTGAGATCTGTTGATATTAGACATCATCTTTCTGTTAATATACCAGTTTAGACCAAGCTCCATTTGATTCAAACACAAAATTTCTCTGATATCACTATGCAAAAAAAAATCGAGAACCACCACTATCTCAAATATTTTTTTAGTTTATAAATTTATTTTAAAAAACATTCAAAAATAAAATAAATGACTGCACAAAAGGAAAAAGAATAAAACGATAAAAGACAGAGTAGACAGGAAATAAAATATCAAATAAAAAACATTACAATTTTCTTTAAAAAATTAAAATGCATTATTTATTTCATTGATTAAACAATATAAAACTATTACTATTAATATCATCACAAGTTTGTCATATCTAAAATAAATGCACATGATCTTATAGAAAAAGAAGAAAAGGAATGATTTTAAAAATTAAAAATAATCAATAAAACATTAAATTTTAGATTCCCTTCCCTTGTATCTAATTGGTGGTTAAATCAAATTATTTATAAACTTTAAAATTTCTTCTAGTTACTGTATTATCTTTATGTCAAATATTTCTTCCATGAAAACCATATTCTTAAGTATCTTAAATTTGCCTTGTTGTGTGATGTATAATATATAGGAAATCCATTCTTGCTTAAATTTAGTTAAATTTCAATTCTGCGTCTGTATTGTTAATTTTGTCATTGCAGCCTATTCCATAGGTGGGTTCTACTTACCTTTACTACCGGTTCGCAACCGGAGCGTGAATACCTTTTACTAGTTGAAAAATTTATAGATAGTATTCCATTAGCTATGATCTTTGCTGTTTGCCATTGATATATGCTTTTAATCTAAGAGTTATTTTATTCAATAACTGCAAGTAGAAATGGCAATTCCAATTTGTCAATTTTTCTGTATCCTTCAAAATTATTGCTCCCTCCTTTATTGATACATTCTATTATGTTTATTATAAACCTACTGTTATCCTTGATGTTCTGCTTCGGAATAGAAACTGTTTGATCTATGTGTATTTTTTCCAGAAAACGCTTCCTTTCAGCATTAATCTAGTATTGTAGTAAAAGTTTTGTAATCAACATTCAGTAGGGAGATTGGTCTATATAACTGTAGTTTCGTTAGATCATTTCCTTTTTTATGAGTCATATATATGCTTCTTCCCTAGTTTGCAGTATTTCCTTTGCCTCTGTGGATTCATTCATAGTTTATGTCAGTATTTCTTGTTGTTAATCCTCCATTTTTTTAATAAATATTAAGCGCATTTGGACCTGGCAGCTCCCCAAGCTTAATTTGTTTTATTGTTTCTCTAGTTTCTTGAATAGTTATAGGTTTACTTAATATTTCTGTATGCTGTTCATTTCATTCAGAGTTTTATACTCTGAAAAAATTATACAGTTCTTCCAATAATTTCCAATTTTGTGACTAGAGATTTATTTTTCATATTTAATGTCAATATTGTTTTCTCTTTCTAATCTGGTATGACAAAGATTTCCCTGGTTTGTTAGTATTCTCAAAATGATTTTATTTGGCAACTTTTATTTTCCTTTGAAATTCTTCCATTTTGAGTAAATCTAGTTGTTTGAGGTTTTACAATTCTTTCGTCATTTGCCTTTTGGAATTATTCTTGTGAATCTGTTCTAATTCTGTTATTTTTGCTTCCACTTTTGATTTCTATCATATTCCTTTTTCTGTTTTATTGCACATTTTATAAAAAGTTCTCTCATGCAGACCTGACTTGTCTGATTCTAAAATTCCTGGTGTTCTGTTTGTTTGTCAGTGGCTAAGACACTGAGTTTGTCAATCAGAAAGGTTGGCAGTTCGGCGGTTTGAATCCCTAGTAGAGGTCTCCTGCGTGAGCAGTGGGTTGGACTAGATGACCTCCAACTCTGTTACTGTTACTCTTGCTTTGTTCTGAACAATTTTCATGGCAGTAATTGTTCAGACTTTCATGTATTGTGATGTTGCAAATTGTCTGCTTCTCTTTTCCCCCATCCATTGATACATTCAGTAGCCTACGTTTACATAAATTACATTATTTAACTTATTTCCTGATTCCAGCAATTGGCTTCAATCTAGCCCGTTCAAATCTATTACCATTGTAGTCTGCAAGTCACATGACTTGCCCTAGTTTCTGTGGTAAAATTTGAAAGCTGCATTGTCATCAATTCGATATTATCACTATTCTTTCCTTCTATTAATAATAATTACTATATTTATATTGCTCATTGAGTATATTGACTTAAGAGAAAATGTAAATTTTGAGATCGTATGAAGACCGAGTATCCTTGCTTTGTTCATGTCTGCAGTGAAAATGAAGCAAAGTATCCCATTTGTGACAGTTATCTGTCCCTTGCTAATAAGGGGGTCTACTGATCTGAGGCAATGAGACAGTGAGAAGCACAAAAACTTAGTAAGGAATTCAGCTTCATCACGCAAAGTAACATCAATTTTTCAACCTAAACATTCAACAGTATTTGAAAAGCATATCCTTTCAAAGCAACGTAAGCATTTGACAGTTACTCATTATCAGTCACACAAATCACCACACTGGTTTGATGCTTACATTGTTTGAGGACTTAGGAACCACAAAAAATATAGAAGAACCAAAACTGAGGCAGAAATGTTATTGTACCCCATATCATTTCCAAATTTATCAAATCACTAAGTAACATTAAATGATTTGGAATCGCAATTGATACCAGCAACCATGAAGCACAGAAAATTTTCCCACTTGTTAATTACTGTACTCCAATTGAAATATCTGCTACTATATCACGGTACTTATTGAAAACTTTGACAGGATATTTACCTGTACTCAAAATCTGTTGCATTCAGAGAGGACAAAGTTAATGTGAACTTTCTTGGTGTCAGTAGTGAAGATGGTAAAAATGTGTTTTGGTGCCTAAAGGAAATTCCTTACAGATTGATAGTTGGTCTAGATACTGGTCATGTCCTTCACAGCTGCATTCAACATGGTGCTGATTTATAGAAAACTGATTCTGAGGCTGTGGTATTGAAGATAACTTGATTACTACAATTCGGACTGAGACATTAAAAGAGTTTTATAAATACATAGATATTAACTATTAGCAATTATTGTTTCACAGTAAACTAATTGGCTTAGCCAGGGGTGGATTCCACTTACCTTTGTTACCGGTCCCCAACGGGAGCGCGTGGCGCTTCTGCGCATGTGCAGATCGTCCGTGATGACATCCGGGTGGGTGGGTGGAGCCTCCTGCCACCATTACTACTGGTTCGCAAGATCCGGACCGAACTGGTAGCAACCCACCACTGGGCTTAGTATATTTCCAGTTATCAGGACTATTGAGATTATTTTCAGCATTGAAGGAATATTTTCTCTTTGTAAATTAGCCACCAGTTATAATGAAAAATAGTTTTGAGAATAATTTTTGCAGAAGTTTCCATTTGGTTTCTACACTGATTGATGTTTATCTTCAAGGGTAACATTTTTGCAGTTGAAAAATAAAAATCATCCTTAATAGAGGTGGTGTACCTTCCTCAGTCAACAGTCGGAAGTTCTAAAAGCCAGTCTGAGTGAGATATTTATGAGGGGTCCTTGGTGCTCTCTGAGCTTGTTTGTTTTCTTGCAGAGTTTTCATGACCCTAACTAAGTAACATCATCAGTGTTAGTAAGGAATGCTGTTTGCTGCCAGTTTATATTCTGGTGCCTTGCCTGTCTGCGCGGGTAGGGGTGATCTTAGAATTCTTTGGTTGGACTGTTTACTGATGGCTCTTTTACAGTTTCTGAAATATTTATGTTTCTGAAAGATAGAGACCTTGTGAAGAAACTGTATGAAACAAGTCTACAGAATGAATACCTGTATTTTGCAGAAGAGATAAAGTTAGGCATAATGTGTGTATAAAGTATTTGGAAAAGTGATCGACATCTTTTGCTGAATGTGTATAGACTCAAGGAAGGATATTTCATTGGATGAGTTGTTCGTTAAGTATGCACATTGTACCCGAAGGAAAAGAGAATTACTGATTATTTGACCAGTACTACAATCTTAAAGTATTCATAAAAGAACAAAATGACCACTTCTTTGAAGATCTCTTGCATGTACAATGGTGCACTTATTTCAAGAACTACAAAAATGCAGGTTGTTTCACAGAGTTGCTTAAAATTGGTAAATTTTCCTTCTGCATGCCTGGATGCACCACTGATATCAAAAGGGTATGGTCTCTGATAAAAACTGAGTGGACAAAGCAAAGACACCAGCTATCTGTTGATTCTTCAGAGAAATCATTCTTACCAAATACAACATCAAGAATATTATCTATGAAAAGTTTCAAGCCTTTGTTCTTGAAAATTAAAATTAGTTGGACCAGTTTGGATTTTCTGAAACGTACTAGTTTCCATGCACACGTTTTTGAAAAGAAATCTGCTGGAAAAATATTTCAGTTGACAAACTAGACATTCTGATTTCTTAAAAAGTAAATTATGCATTATACATATAGACCTATGTACCTTATTATTTTGCAAGTTTTGTCACAATTACCAGGAAAATTAAACAGTAGATCCTCCTTTTACCTCATTTATCATGAATGCCAAGAAAACTAAGTAGTATGTTCTTCTTTTCCTACCATTTGACCTCCTTTCAAATTGTCTGTGTCCTCCTTTGCCTGTTCAGATACTTGGTAACCTTAGATTCCAGAGGTAACTAACTACCTGTCATTCATCCTCTATCTAAAGGTTAACCTTCATCCAAAATAGCATGTTATTAATGCTTCATCCAAAATAGCATGTTAAAATTGAATTATGATCAGCATATGTCATAGGAAAAAATCTGTACTTCTTTGACAGAAGGTATAGGTAGTCCTCGAATAACAACTGCAATTGGGACTGGATTTCCAATTGTAAGTTGTTACAGTTGTAAATCAAGGCACCCACGTTACCAAGCCTGATTTTATGACATTTTTGTGACAATCATTAAGCGAATCACCATAGTCATTAAACAAATGCCACCATCATAAAAGCAAAAGTGCCAGAAACTAGTAAAAAAAAACATAGTAAACATGGGATCTCAGGATGCTGCAACTGGTTGTAAAGACAAGCTGGTTACCAAGTGTCCAAAATCCAGTCATGTGATCATGGGTGTGTTGGGGGGAAACATCATATTTCACAATAGCTAGAAATGCTTTATAAGCTATACTGTACTCATTCCCGGCCTGTCATAATTTTGAAAGGTCATTAAATGACTGGTTGTAAATCAAGGACTAGCTATATGAATATTTTACAAACCTAACACATAGCTATTTTTGGAGTATGATATATGTCTTGCCAAAAAAGTATAACTTTCTCTCTTTTGGATTTTGTACTTTCTATGCATTTGTCAATGCCAATTTATTCATATATTGAAAGAAATGTTTGCATAAGTTTCCCTTTCTTATCTAAATTAAAATCTAATATTCTATTCATGTCCCCAATAACAACAATTTCTCCCTCTGCTTCTATTAGCATTTGGAAAGGCTTTGTAAATTTGTTCTTTGCTCTTATTTGGCACATGATAAGAGGCTGCTATTATAATGTTGCTTTCTACCCTAAATTTCAGAATTAAGATTCTTTCTGCTTTGTCTTTAAACCGGTCCATTACTCCCCAAATTAGTCAATTAAAATAATTACAATTCCAATTTCCTTAGTCTTTCCTGCAGCTAAATATCCTTATCCTAATTTTTTTCTGTTGTAACAAATAGGCATGACCTATTTTTACATGTTTCTTGTAAACAAATGGTAGTGCTTTTTCATTTATTGAAAATCCTTTTCAATTTATTGATGAGTTCAATCCATTATATTCATCAGAATGAATATACTCTCCATTTTTATTTTAATTTAATGCTGCTGCTATATCTAATTTCTTTTCATGTTAAAATAAAACCATTGTTTTGCATGAGTTTGGTGGACTAGAGTTACATATCAAGACTGCTGTGACATATCATTTTGTGCTTAATTCCTACATTTGTAATTATATATTGCTGCTGCTTAAAAAAAAGCAAGTACACGATAGTCTTCTTCCAATACTATGAGAGATTCCATAGGACTATTATAAAATTCTAATGAGGGATTTTTAAAGGTTTATAAATGGTTATTTTATAATATTTGTTAATTACTATTCAACAAAAAATAAATGATGAAAATTAATTTCTAACTGGAAAAAAGTATTGATCTTTCTACAACAGTTGGCAACATTTGTAATTAAATCTAGAATTTGTAGGATTTTTTTCAAAATGAAAATGTCTCATTTCACCATTCTTCCAAGACTGATCATACTGCAAGTTGTTCTTTTTTAAAAAATGGCCTTATCACAGCCATGATAAAACAAGCTAGAGAATTTTCTAGCATATTACAAGCTTTCTTTCAGAGATTTTTGAGATCTGGACACTGTTCTGTCTGATGGAATATGTAATACCATTTTGAACTTGTGAATTTTTAGGATTAATCAGACAAAATACAGCATGCAAGTTATTTCTTAACAGCTTCTGTTAAAATGATAATTTTAACAGTTTTAAAATGATAGAAACTGTAGCTGACTATATTCTGTAAATAATTAATCAAGGGACACAGTTAAACTTAACTACCTATTTCTTTTCTTTAGCAAAATCTGGACATTATTTCTTGTGTCTTTGAAGTTTCTCCTGGATATCTAAGCATATATATTTATGTAACCTTCCTTAAATACTATTTTTCACCATTTATGTACCTTATGCCATCTATCCACCCCATTTAACACCTTCCATAGCTCATGAGAATATAAATAATTTATTTCTATTTAAGTCATTTTATTAGCAAATAAAGCTTGTTAAATTTTCAAATGTTAAAAAACCCTTTATACTAGAAGCTAAATCAAATCTTGGATTTTAATGGAGCATCAGACTGTAGTTTTCATTTACAAGAATGGTTTTTAACAGCTCTCAAAAAGTGGTTTTGAATGAGTGGGAATGCAAACATATTACCTGTTTGCCCTTGTCTTCCACAGCCACTATACTATGCTGGGATGGACATAACTGATTTAATGTGTGGCAGACAGTGGCTAGCTTGTGCTTCTGAATATTCCAAATCACTTTCAGACTGAACTCCTAGATCAGTGATGGTGAACCTTTTTTTCCTTGGGTGCTGAAAGCATGCGCGCGAAAGCATGTGTATGTGTGCATGCCGACACCCATAATGCAATGCCCTCCGCAGGCCCTGCCCCTGTGCATGCGTGCGCAACCCCTCACACTTCCTCCACCACCTGCGCATGGGTGTGCGACCCCCATTTTGGTGCTAGCAGGCCTCCCTGAAGCCGCCTGGGACTAAAAATGGGCCACCGGGGGGGGCACACACCCCTATCCCCTGTGCATGCGACCCCCACACATGCATGCATGACCCCACCCCCTGTGCATATGCATGTGTCTCTCGACAGAAATCCGAAAATCAGCTGGCCAGTGGGAGGCACACAGGCATGTGCAGTGGAGCTGACCTGTGTGTCGGCTTGCATGCCCATAGAGATGGCTCCATGTGCCATCTCTGGCATACAGAGCCATCTATGGTCCTAGATGTTAATACTTTCCCCACAATTATTAGTTATTTGTTTACTTTGCTTTCTTGGGGTGGGTGAGTCACCTCACTGGGTCACATAAATGGTCAATATTCTCTGAAAGTAGGAGAGGAATTCAGCTTTCTCATCTTTCTTAAGCTGTTTATTAGCATTGTCAAATATATATATATATCCCTTGCATGTTCCATCTCAAGTCACAATTCTAATGGATCTTTTTTCTTATAAATGAGATCAGCTTTGGCAATGAGATAAATTCTTTTTCTTAAATTGGTGTCATTAGATATAAACTGGAGACTCAGTAAGCCTTATTACATTTTCCTTATCTCAGGTCTCTCTCTCTCTTTCATGTTCCTTCACTCACTCTTATGCATGGCGATGTGTTGTGTTTGTTTTTATATGGATCTGCATTTGATTTTTTTTTAAATAAACAATAAAATGTTTATGCTTTGTGTGTGAGGCAGCAACAGTTTGTAACCTAGCAACACCACAGATATGTATGCTTTATTTTAATATAAGATTAACTGTGCTCTCAGCATGGAACCATTTTCCCAAACTTTAATTGAATTTTTAACATGATTATGATTGGTCCTCTCAGCTGTATTTCTGTAATTAGCCACTAAAATATTGTTGCAGTAAGCTAACCAGTTATGCACTTGCTTGAAATGTTGGTGTACACCTTGTAATCACAGGAAATCAAAGGAAAAAAAGTTGGCTGTTTATAAAAAACAAATAAGACTGAAGAATGGGCACCTCCATCAGTAAAATATATTAATTTTGTGAAAAATCTGTGTTAAAATGATGACATAATAACCAGACACTGATTTTTATTTATTTATCAACTGACATGCTACTATAATGACTTTAGAGGACTCAAAAAAATATAATAATTTTATTGTCATTGAACGTGTATACACAGTATACCCATACAACGAAATTCACTTAACACCCAAAGACCAGATCCAACACACATAACAATCCCCAAACACACTCCCACCTACCACAAATTCCCCACCCCTAAACCACCCAAACATCCACACAACAGACCAAGTAACGCTGTCCAACAGCTCACTGATGGTGGCCCTTTAGTTCATTGTTGAGTGCAATTATAGCTCTGGGATAAAAACTATTCAGAAAATGTGTGGTCCGAGTTTTAATTGTTCTGTATCTTCTGCCAGAAGGCAACAGTCCAAAAAGATTGTAAGCAGGATGGGAAGAGTCTCTGAGAATGTTATGCAACTTCCTCAAACAGTGAGATTTGAAGATGTCATCCAGGGCTGGTAAACTGGAGCCCGATGATATTCTGGGTAGTTTTAATGATTCTCTGTAGAGCTTTTTTGTCCGCTACAGAGCTGCTCCTATACGATGCAAGAATGCCGTATGTCAAGACACTCTCAATGGTGCTGTGATAGTAGGACAGAAGTAGATTCTGAGATAGATTTATCTTTTTGAGCATTCTCAGGAAGCACAGCCTCTTCTGACCCTTCTTCACAAGCATGTTAACGTTCATAGTCCATGAGATATAAAACAAAGTTTAAAAACCAAAAACAAATAAAGAAACAAAAAGTTAAGCTCCTTGTGAGAGGAAGAGCCATCAATTCTGAGGGTGATCTGTCCCCTTCTCAAGAAACAATAACTGGATCCCACTGATTTTTGTCAACTTTTGCGCTGCCTCCAGCCTTTCCTCTTTAGGGGAGGATATAGGTACCACCACAATACGGACAGGAACTTCCGTCGCTAGCAACGCAGTCATTAAGAGAGTTGTGCCTGATTTTACAACTTATTTTGCCATAGTCATTAATGAATCACAGCTGTTGTTAAGCAAACCACACGGTTGTTAAGTGAATCCAGCTTCCCCCATTGACTTTGTTTGCTGGAAGCCCCCTGGGAAGGTCGCAAATGGTGATCACATGACCCCAGGATGCTGCAACTATTGAAAATACATGCCAGTTGCAATTGCCAATACATGCTAATTATTTACTGTTTGGAAGACTGTTATAGGCCTAAATTCTGCACATTTTCTGTGACAGGTTTAAGGAGGATGTATCATTGAAGTTGTCAGGGTGGGCTATATTGCCAGTGTTTCATTTGGGGCAGTTTCTTCACTATGCCAATTTACTGTACAACTACGAAAAATTCAGTACTGCTTGCAGCCAAAATAAATTTCTATAATTTTTTCATTATTTATTTTGTTAGTGTTTTATTTATTAGATGTGTCATTTGGTAAGTTCTTTTGAGAAACAGATTAATAATTATAATGTAGAATTGCAATGTACGGGTACCATAGTCCTCAATTTACAACCATTCGCTTAGTGACAGTTTAAAGTTACAATGGCATTGAAAAAAGTAACTTTTGAGCTTTTTCACGCTTATAACCAGTGGTGGGTTGCTCCCGGTTCTGTCCGGTTCTTGAGAACTGGTAGTAAAAACGGCGGGAGGCTCCACTCACCCGCCCGGATGTCATAAGGTACAATCTGGGCATGTGCAGAAGCCTCAAAAGGTTTTGAGCGCGCACGCGCACACTCCCATTGCATACCGGTAGTAAAGGTAAGTAGAACCCACCCCTGCTTATAATCATTGCAACATCCTCATGATCAAAATTTGGATGTTTGGCAACTGACTCATGGCAGTTGCAGTGACCTTCTGACAAGCAAAGTCAGTGGGGAAGCCAGATTCACTCAACAACCGTGCTACTGATTTAAGATTTGCAGTGATTCTTCTAATAACTGTGGCAAGAAAGGCATAAAAAAGAGCAGAACTCGCTTAACAATATCTCATTTAGCAGCATAAATTTTGGGCTAAATTGTGGTTGTAAGCTGAGGACTACCTTTACTGAACATAGTACTAATTAGCTACTTTCAGCAAAAACAATTTCCTGCAAATGTCTTTGTGTTAGTCAGTTTATGCACTTCTTCTATATTCCACTTAAATAAGACGCACTGACACATAAAGCAATGTGTGAAAATGTACTGAGAGGGGTAGTATCAAGTTGTTTTTTTTACCAACATATCTCTCCAAGAGAAAGAAGGGATTGCATGCAAAGGAAGAGGCTCTCACCTGCTGAAAATAGCCAGACATAACATTGTCCCATATTTTCTATCACAGCAGGAGAGGCATCTACCAGCTTCTTTGTCTCCGGTGAATGACATTGCACACCTAAATTTGACAGATCAAAGCCACTGCAGCAATCTAGTCATTCTTTATTGGTAAAATGGAATGTCTGGAGGGCATATGTACTTCTTTTGGAAATGTGATAACATCCTTCTCTTTAACATTTATGTTGTCCTTTTTTATTTACTGCTGTGTGAAGGGGCTCTGTCATGAACTACTATATCAAAGCAGGTTCTTTTTTGTATGTGTTTGCGTGTATATATACAAACTTAAAGTGAACTACTCCAAACTCGATTGCAGAAAATGTGACTTCAGCAACAGAGTGGTCAATGCCTGGAATGCACTACCTGACTCTGTGGTTTCATCCCAAAACTCCCAAAATTTTAACCTAATACTGTCTACTGTTGCCCTCACCCCATTCCTAAGAGGTCTGTAAGGGGCATACATAAGCGCACCAGCGTGCCTACCTTCCCTGCCCTAATGTTTCCTCTGTTTGTATTTATTTTATGTATTCAATTCATGCTTATACTTATATATATTATCCAATATGTTCTTGACAAATATAAATAAATATAAATAAAAAATAAAAATAGTTCTATACATGGTGAGGATAACTCTAGGTAAGTTTGAAGAGAAGCAAAATATGCATAGTTATAGTCTGGAAATGGAACAAAGCAGTGGTTCTATTGTAGTTCTGGAGGAGGCAAGAATGAGAACCATTCAAGGAAGTCAGCAACAATGGAAGGGAAAAAGAAGATTAGTGGTGGAGATCCCAGTGAGATATTCCACACTAGAACACTGCCAGCAGTGAGGAAGGGAAGGTGAATGGGCCAGTGAAATATGCCGCACTATGAGCTTGTTTCTTACTGCACGAATCAAAAAGAAGGCTGTGAAAATATCTACAGACCCCTCACATCCTAGACATAAACTGTTTCAACTTCTACCCTCAAAATGACATTATAGAGCAGTGTTGGCGAACCTTGTGGCACCAAGTTCTGAAATGGGAGTACATGTGCATGTGTGCAGGCCCGCGTGCTGGAAACCGGAAGAGTAGTTGATCTTCCTGTTTCCGGTGTGCACATGCACACTGGTCACCTGGTCTTCCTGTTCTTGGCACGCATGCATGCGCAAAGACCAGCTGTCCGGTGTGCATGCGCTGGCTCCGCCTGGCCTTTTGGGGGTCCTCACACCTCCTTGCCTACCCTCAGGTCACCACCTGGGTGGCGAGACATCCCCACCAATGACCCGGTTCCACAGCCCCAGACAGAGAAAGTTGGGCAGGGAATTCCGCCTCCCTCCGCAGGAAAGCCGGAGCCCCTTCCCAGCCTCAGAAACTGTCCTTGTGTTTAGTTGCTCTGGTGTGCAGTGCTCTATAACTGTGATGGCGAACCTATGGCACGTGTGCCAGAAGTGGCATGCAGAGCCATCTCTTTGGGCACACAAGCCATCGCCTGTTGCTCTTCCGGGTTCTGGCGTGCTGGCCACCTGGTCTTTACACGCGCAGGAGCGCTGGAAACTGGAAGAGCAGCCGATCTTCCGGTTTCCTGTACACACATGTGCACTGGCCAGCTGGTTTTTGCGTGGTGCCGGAAACCAGAAGATCATCTTCCCAGCACGCGCATGCACCCCAGGCAGCTGCTCTTTTGGTTTCTGGAGCTCCCGCACATGTGAAGGCCAGCTGGCTGGAGTGGGTGATGGCTTGCGTGCCCCGAGAGATGGCTCTGCGTGCTACTTCCAGCACGCATGCCATAGGTTCACCATCACGGTTATAGAGCATTGCACACCAAAATAACTAGACACAAGAACAGTTTTTTCCCGAATGCCATCACTGCTAAACAACTAATCCCTACAGCACTGTCAAACTATTAACTAAGACTGTATTACTAACACTTTCACTAAGTGTTGTATCTTATGATTCATGATTAATGTATTTATGATGACTATGATCATGATATATCACATATATCTTTTATGTACACTGAGCTTATGCACTGAAGACAAATTCTTTGTGTGTCCAATCACACTTGGCCAACAAAGAATTCTATTCCATTCCATTCCATTCCATTCCAGAGATGTGTCCAATAGGTCAGTACATCAGCAGAGCAGGCGGGGCAGGCCCTCAGGAGATGGCAGTTTTGGTGCACAATCCATAGATACAAGGGGAGTCATGCACCAGCCTTGTACTCTGCCACTCTGAGTCACTTTGGATTTTAATCCAGCTAAATTCCAGAACAACTAAAATTTTGCTGATTTTGTTATTACCAATCTGTTTCTGTCTGGAATAGTTTGGTTTAACATTCGGGTCACAAGGTATTTATTTTAAGATCAAAATAAAACACATATTTCATGCAAATACTAGGTATTCTTAGATACAGCTTTGCATTTATGTTTCTCTAATGCTTTCTTAAAGCTTTTAAGTGCTTTTAACACTGTAATGCTGTGCAACAGAGAGGCAAGAGGGTCTATTGTGGTGCTAATGTTTATATTCTTCCCCAGTCTATACTTCTTACAGTTTTCAGGAATTTTGACATTCTTTAGAGAAGCTATCAAGACCATTATGTTACTTTTCATCCATTTGTGAAGTAATGGAGATTTGTTCCCTTGTTTATTTTCTTCCCAACCATAAATACCAATTTTCTTAACCATATACGCTGTTGCCTTTTTCTTTATAGAGTCATCAGTGTAATATAAAGAAGCAATTATTAACTCAGGACTATTTTAAAATGAACATAACAATTACCCATCTATTACTAAGGCCGGTTGAACATCACAGCAATGAACATTCTCTTCCTTGTTTCATTTTGCAGTTTGTTAAGGTTTATATAACAGTTTTGTAGTCCCAAAGGTGCTTTTTAAAGAGGCAACTGGACTTTCTGTTTTTCTTTGAAAATGTTTCACTTCTTATCCAAGAAGCTTCTTATCCAAGACTGAGAATCTCTGTAGACATTTAACAGTTTTGAAGCTTTGATTGAAATGTCCCTCTTCCTGATAGTACATATTTTTTTTTATTTTTTTTTAAATTTGATTTATATGCCGCCCTTCTCCGGACTCAGGGCAGCTTACAATGCGTTAAGCAATAGCCTTCATACTTTTGTATATTTATACAAAGCCAGCTTATTTCCCCCACAAACTGGGTCCTCAATTTACCTACCTTAGAAAGGATGGAAGGCTGAGTCAACCTTGAGCCTGGTGAGATTCGAACTTACAGTAATTGCAGACAGCTGGTGTTAATCACAATGCTATCAGTCTGCTGAGCCACCAGGCCCGTTATAGTCTTTCACTTATGACAATTGGAACTGAGATGTCAGTTGTTGATCAAAGTGGTCATTAAGCAACTGCTTTGCTCAATGACCACAATCCCAGCATTCCCATTTGCGGTCGTTAAGTGATCTCATGGGTTGTTAAGCAAATGGAATCCAAGGAATGTGGAGTGCCTCAGAGGGGTGAGGGAACCCTTGGGAGGCTCAGTGCCGGCGTCGAGGGAGTGGAAGAGTCAGTCCACTCAGAGGCTGAAAATATTCCCTGCTGAAATATAAGCGGAAAGCACTGGCTTTATGGGAAGCTAGCAGGAAATATTGCAATGGGCGACATGATTGCAGGGTGCTTGGCAACTGATTTCAAGTGTGAATTGCAATCACTATGATGGCTCTAAATCTAAAGATCTAAATCATCAAGGAAATTGAATTCAATTGCATTTTAAAGCTTAGTTGGTTTAGGTTTGTGGCTAACGAAACCCTTTAGGCAAGGATATATTTTTGATGACAGTCTCTAGGCATCAGCTTTGTTTCGATTAATAGGTCGTGTAGGTCATGTGGATGGATGGGTGGGTGGGTGGGTGGACGGATGGATGGATGGATGGATGGACGGATGGGTGTGTTCCAACGGTTTGTTAGGAAATAGAGCCACCTTTCTGGGAAAGAAAAAGTTAAAAGTAGACTGAAATTGTAAGCAGCATCATGAGGGTTAGAAACCATCTTACCAATTTACCTTCCAAGATGATCATGGCAGCTGTTTTGTTGAAGTGCCCATAATATGCTATCAAAATACCAAATGTGACCACTGGCTTAAGAAATGGGTTTTGTTTACAGTGTATGTTTTTTGACATAACACTTGCATAAGCATGCAGCTGAGAGTGAAGTTCATTGATTTCTGACTAAAGCTGACTAAAATGTTTTACATTGCATTATAACTTGAGAAGTTGGTTTTTATTTGACTGATTTCAACCTGGTCATTTGTGCCTCAAGTGAGAATTCTGGATTGATTTGTGCAGTATTCCATTGGTTTGTTTTCTTGAGCCATGGTGGCGCAGTGGTTAGAATGCAGTACTGCAGGCTAGTTCTGCTGACTGCCGGCTACCAGCAGTTCGGCAGTTCAAGTCTCACTGGCCAAAGATTGACTCAGCCTTCTATGCTTCCGAGGTCGGTAAAACGAAGACCCAGATTGTTGAGGGCAATATGCTGACTCTGTAAACCGCTTAGAGAGCGCTGTGAAGCACTGTGAAGCGGTATATAAGTCTTAAATGCTCTTGAAAGTGCTAAAGTGCTATTGATCATCCACAGTATCCTCAGGAATCTTCTCCAAACACAGAGGTTACTGGATTTGACCTGACTGTAATTCTTTTGCCCAAAGAAAAAGTATTAAAAAGTGAGCAGACACAATGGTTTGTGCGATGATTTGGATTCAGTTTCAGAAAAGATCGGCAGAACATCAAATTTAGAGCATATGTGAGGTAGGGCAAAAAGCTAAGCTGGTTGAGATGGCCCTCATAATTGAAGCCACTACTTCCATGTACATTAGTGCACTGTTGATTAATGTATAAAAGGGAGGGGTTTCAATTGTGCTGTCTCACTCAGAGTTTTGGCTCCCTGCATGCAGGTGTTGTGAATGTAGCAACCATCTGTAACACTTTTTTTTAATTAATTAATTAATTTATTTGATTTATATGCCGCCCTTCTCCGGGGACTCAGGGTGGCTTACAATGTGCTCAGCAATAGCCTTCATCCTTTTGTATATTTATACAAAGTCAGCTTATTGCCCCCACAACTGGGTCCTCAATTTACCTACCTTAGAAAGGATGGAAGGCTGAGTCAACCTTGAGCCTTGGCGAGATTCGAACCTGCAGTAATTGCAGGCAGCTGGTCTTAATAACCAGCTTAATAACAGGGTGCCTTAGACCACTGTACTACCAAGGCTCTTGAAAGCAACCGTGTCTTTTTCCAGGTCACATGACTGCAGCAGAGAACAGATGTTTAATCCTGGGTAAAGATGCAACTGCTTTAAAGAGTTGCACTTGGGTTATATTGTTGCATTCCTACATGCACTGAAATACCTGTTGCAAAAATTATTTCTGAGGTATTTCACAGCTCTAGTAGAAATGTGTTTCATTCATATGTTTGGGGGGGACAATTTTTATAACACTTGATAGTACTCTCAGTAAAATGAAAGTAAAAGCAGGTCTGTTAAAAAAAAGTATTTTTTGTTGCTTAATAACACTCATATGAGAGAGCCTTTTGCTTGTTTAGCTTTTTCATCATATGCCATCCATACAAATACTATTAAAATAAAGTAACATTTTGAGTATTGTCATTAGTTCAATATTTTAAAAATATAGCAACTGAAATTACTGGATGAAATTTTTTAAAAAAGGAATTAGCTGCTGCCAGTAGGTTACCAGAAATATCAAGGAAGCTTATTTATGAATAAAGCTCTAGAGTCATAAAGAAACAACCTGAAATATTACATGGATAATCTAATCTATGAATTGAAGAAGTACATCTCCAAGGAGCATCTTACCTGACAGATACTAGATTCAGGAGCTTGAAGTGAGAGGCAAAGGAATGATGCATATCAGAGGTAATGGAATAGATTTTCCGGATATATAGATTCTTGGGCTGTAAGTGGTTTTACTAAAGGCTGTCTAAATCATATCATAGATACTTCCTTATTTCAGGAAATAATTTACACAAATAAAGTGGGAAGTGAACAATTTATTTCATGCACAATTGCATAGGTCGCTTCTAATTTATTAGATTCCTCTAGAATTCTTTATAGTAGCTTCAAGTTAAATTTCTTTTACCTTTATATATAGTAACTGAATGCTTCATAAATCTATTGAATGATTACATAACCTTTCCTCACCTTGTGAATTGCTTTAAAAAAAATAGCTTTCCACTGCAATTATGAAAAGTGTTCTCGGTGAGTTGGGATTTATTGCTTTAAGAATTACATTTGTTCTCTGTCCACATAAAACAAAAGCATTGATATGGAACTCAGTAAGATTATGGTTATTGATATGAGCCCTGTGCTCATAAACAATTTTATCACATTCCAAGAAAAATGGCTGAATACAGCATCAAAAAATTCATTTGACAAACTCTCTGAAATTAAGGCTACATTCTAAATAAGAATGTTTTCTAATTGAGACAAAATGTTTCATTTAGTGGTGAACTTGAGAACATGAGAACAGTTAAGAGAATAATAAATAGCACTTGGATAATGGAATAAACTGATCACTGATGTTCTTGGGACAATTATATTTCAGAGTGGGCCATTGTTGAAGAAAATATATTGCTATACATGAAACTGGGCAATACTTAAAGCTAGAAAAACAGCAACATTTATCTATACTACTGTTTCTTGAAATCTTCTATAAATGTAAAAAAGAAATTTCAGAAGCCCTTTCTACAATGTGAATACAGGTAGTCTTCAACCTATGACTGTAATTGAGCATAGAATTAAAGTCTTAACTTGTGACAGTCCTTAAGTGGGTCACCATGGAACCACAGTCAATTTTAGGTGTTGTTGCAGCAGTCATTAAGTGAACAATGCAATGGTTAAGTGAATCCCCCAATTGTTAAGCAAATGCCAAGGTCATTAAATGAACCTATTTTAACCAGTGAGTGAGGTTTTTTCTTTCTTTCTGCAAACCAGAAGTAAATACCAGAAACTGGCAAAAAATACCAAAGATAATGGTCATATGACCATGGGTCACTACAAGCCAGTTACCAAGCACCCAAAATGTGTGTATATATGGTTATCGAAACTTCAAAATTGGTTGTAAGTAGCTCTGGGAATATCCATCATAACTTTGAACAGTCACTAAGCGAGGAGTACTTGTATGTTTAGTATACTATTGTTGAATAAAATGTAGCTCATAATGACAATCTCGTGACTTTTTGTTTAATAAACCATGATAGCAATGATTCCTGCTACAAAAATTCTGGTAATTTCACTCTTGCTGAATTTATAACCATTATAGGGAAAGTTGGACAAATCAAATATAAAACTAAATCATCCCTAGCTGGGGAAGCTGCAGGATTGCAAGCTTTTGTCAAGCTGATAGAAACACCACTGTAATTCGAATGCAAGTGCTGCCCTTTTCATACATGGGTATGATATCAATCCAGCAGCACCCAGACACTGTAGCTGTTCTGTTCCCCAGGCATCTGGCTCCACTGGGAACAGGCAGATAAACTCTAGCAAACAGGTTTTCATGCAGATTATATTTATTTCGGGTATCCTCAAACACATAGACTTACAATCATGGTGAGTCAAGGTGAGATTCATCCAAGTATTTCATAATCTATCCCATTTCCTAGTGTAAAATGACGGTAGTTCTGTCCCCCTGTTCAGAAAGCATGCTTCTTTCTTCTGTGGTAGTTCAAAATGGCCGGGTCTTTGTTCTGCACCCAGGCAGAGAGCCTCAGTGGTTAATCAGACACACAGATGTGGTCACATGTCATGGACTACATTTCCCATAATGCAATCTCTCTCTACATCTCCCACAATGCAATCTCTTAAGGAGACAGCTCTTAATTCTTAAGGTAACTAATTCCCTATAACTCACTATCTGAAACAGCACAGTAGCATCATGTCCCACATAACCTCTGGAAGGGTTTTTATTTTCAGCTGCTTCTAGAAAAGCTGGCAGTGCTACTGAAAAGCAATACCTCCAAGTTCCGGTCCTTTTCATCTCCTGAATGTGGTGGGGTACCACTTGCAGCTTTTTTCAGCAAGACTAAATTCTTTTGCTGACTCAGAAACAGATGAAACATATTCACTCTAGAAACTTTATTATTGCATCAGTGGTGGGTTCCTCCCGGTTTGGCCCAGTTCTGCCGAGCCGGTAGCGGTGACACTATGATGTCACCAAACCAGTTCTGCCCCCCGCCCCCCCACCCCCGTGTTATTCTTACCTTTTATTTGGACCCACCCCTAATCTGTTGCTGCCTCCTAAGTCCCAGCTGATGGCTAGAGGGGAAAAAAACTGTTTAAACTCTTGCTGCGGAGCTTCAAAGGGCCGCCCTACAGCTGATCACTGTTAAAAGAAAACAAATGAGTAGACCGGTGCCTGCAAAAATAAATAGGTAGATCTGTACAGCTCTGCAAGCAGTTAAAAGCCTGGTAGACCAGTACCTCTGCTAAATCCTAAATAATTGTCACAAGACCATCAAGCCACGCCCACAAAATAAGCCATGCTCACAGAACCGGTAGTAAAAAATTTTAGAACCCACCCCTGTATTGCATGTTGTAGTATAATCATGGGTAATCAGGAAAGCGTCAGGACTTTCCATGTAACTGTTAACCTATGTTTTCTTTTGTTACAGATTTTGTTTATTGCTTTTATTTATCACACTTTCTGATTCAAGTGTTTAAAAATATTTTAAAAAATCAGCTAGTGAACTTCCACAAGTGTACTGGAATTCTTCACTTTCTTAGTTTGGTTTCATTTTGTTGCTAAGCCCCAGTACTTTCACACTTTGCTTCAAAAATAGTAGTTACTTTGATGTGTGGCTTGATAGATTTATTAACCACATAGATTATGGCATGTATTTTTTTTTCTATCTTCAACCATTATAATTTTGCATACATTACTAATAAAAATCCCAATTAATTTTGAAAATAATAATTGACTAGTATACCTTTAGCTGTGGGTAGAGTTTGAGTCCAAGCAGGAAATTGTATCATTTTTCAAAGAGTTGTGTTCTGTTCAAAATCAAAAGGAGATATTTATCCGAAGTTTATAATTTAAACCAGGGATTTTTAAAGATTATTTAAAATAACCCTCATTACTTGATGATAGGGTCAACCAGGAGGTTACCATCCAATTATAACTAAGATGCTTAATGAAATAGTGTGTAAAGGAGACATTAGGGACTGGTTAATAACTAGCAAAACTTATCTGATTCAAAAAGACCCAGTGAAAAGGTAAATAACAAGGACATTAAAGGCTGATAAAAATGCTTTCCCAGAATGTTTAAATTACTTAAAGGCATAATAGTGGACGATATCCAAAACTGCTTAGAAGAAAATAACATCCTTCCAGTAGAACAGGAAAGAAATAAAAGGAAAAGCAGAGGTACAGAAGATAGGAGGATCCAGGTATTTATCTAAAAACCTGGTGTATTTTCTCTTCTTCTGGAGTTCTTCTAGTTATAATAAAATCTAATTGTTGTTTAACTTTAATTTTCTCAATATTTTGAATTAGTTTAATGGGTTTCTTCTAATTCTTTTATTTTTTTCCCTTCAAATTGTAATTTTCCTCTACTCCTATATTGGGTTTTTTTTCTGATATGTTGCAAGCCGTATCAGAATTCCTCATATATAAGCTTTACTTGCCACCCAGATAGTTTTCGCTAGTATCCCTGGATTTACATATACATACATACATACATAACATGTTTCCCTGAAAATAAGACCCTGTCTTATATTTTTTGAATCCCGAAATAAGCATTTAGCCTTATTTTCGGGGAGGTCTTATTATTTTGGGGTCCATGGAACAAGATGGGGCTCTTCTTGCCATTTTACCTGATTTCCAGCTGTGCATTTCAATATTTTTGAGGAGGGTTTATTTTCAGGGGGAGGCTTATTTTAGTGCATGCGCTCAAAAGCCTGATTGGGCTTATTATCAGGGGATGTCTTATTTTGGGAGAAATAGGGTACACACACCACACACACACACACACACACACACACACACACACAGTTTCTTGTTTGAATTATGTTATTTCTTGATGAATAACAAGACCAGGATTAAAGCTCAACTTGAGGTTTCTTCCTTTTTTTACAGATATTTAATTCTGATTCAGTTTCTTTTTAGTCCAAATTAAACAAGAAAAGTTTTACCAGCATTCTTGTTCTAAGATCAGTAAAGATAGCAGGACTAACTTCTTTCATTCTTCAAATATGAAAGCTATTGACATCTGCTTAATTAATGTGCTTGAAAGCATTTCAGTTTGATTTTTTCATGTATTTTAATAAGATTGATAATAATCTTAAAATACGCCTTTCTTTTGGATCCTTATTCTTGAAGCAATTTAAGGAACAGTCTTTATCAGATTTGATCGTTTTTAAGAATTGCTGCCAAGAAAAAGCTTTTAGATTCACTGTTCATTAAATATTAATATTCCATATTTTTGCTCCATTTTAATAGGGCTTCAAGGTATCAAAAACTCAATCTACATAATACCATAAATAAAGATATCCAAAGCAGTAAGTTATTTTTAGTAAGGCATATCCAACAGTATACTTTTAAACAACTGCAAAAAATAAATTTGGAGCGAATTCTTTGAACACTGGAAAAACAACCTTCCCTGCATATCTATCTAACAATCAATGCTGAGGAATAAATCTGAATCATTTTTCTATTCCAGACACCAAAGAACTACTGGTCAAGCCATGGAAATTCCCGAAAAGCAGTCAGAAAACCAGTTAGATCAATGTCAATTCTCTGTCATTCAGGTCATGGTGGTCCCAAAGGTGTTTTTTCAAGAGGCAACTAGACTTTCTGTTTTTTCTTTGAAGACGTTTCGCTTCTCATCCAACTCATTCTTCAGAGCTGAAGAAGCTTCTTGGATGAGAAGCGAAACGTCTTCAAAGAAAAACCAGGAAGTCCAGTTGCCTCTTGAAAAAGCACCTTTGTGACAGATAGATCAATGAAAATCCAGCTCTGTAGAGATTTTAAGGTGATGCAAAACTAAACACACTAGATAAAATATATATTTATAATACAGGAATTAAACTATCTCACCCCTCCTCCTCCCCTTCCCATATTAGATTTCCTTCCAACTCTACAAATCCCAGTCTAATTCCCATTCCAAAAATTTGCTCTGGATGGATTTGTACCTATCTTCTGAAAATCTGGATTTAGCTTATTACCTGGAGTTCAGGTAGTCCTCAATTTACGACAATTGAGCCCAAAATTTATGTTGCTAAGTGAGAAACTTGTAAAGTGCATTTTGCCCCATTTTATGTCTTTTTACAACTGTCATAAATGTGAGTCAGTTGTCAAGCATCCAAATGTAAATCATGTGACCACGGGGATGCTGCAACAGTCATAAGTGTGAAAAATGGTCCTAAGTCACTTTTTTCAGTGCCGTTGTAACTTCGAATGGTCACTAAATGAACTATTGTAAGTCGAGGACTATCTGTAGTGGACTATTGAGTCTGTTTGGAAATCCAACTGGTTTTTTTCTGGACTACCTGTATCAAAGGGAGCCAATGGGAACAGTCAATTTGCTTATGAGAAGAGAAAGGATTTCTTAGTGACTGCACCTAAATGCTAGAACTCCCTGTCTCAGAAGGCTTAAATGGCACTTTTTCTGTCTCTGTTCTGTCAAAAAGTAAATACCATTTTTCATCCTACAGGCATCTGGTTGTTGGCACTCCCTCTGAGTGTTGTTGAGGCCACTTGGAGGTTTATCAGAGCTCCAAGGACCACCTGAATAGTGCAAATGGGTTTTTTGAGAGAGGGTTGTTCAGTTTTAACATAGATGTCCTCTTCGAGCCCTCTTTCAAACCAGGGGTCCTCTCTGTCCAGAATGTGGACTATGCTGCCTTCAAAAGAGTGATCTTTGTCTTTCAAATGCAGATGGACTACTGAATCTTGTCCTGATGGGTTTGTTCTCCTATGTTCTCCTATGCAAGGAGAGTACTAGTTTTACAGGGCAGGAAATTATTAATCCCCAAGTGAGATTTGACGTAAGCAGTTACTATAAAGTATTTCTAAAATAAGAACATTGTCTGCCAAATCGACAAAGGAATATGAATTTTTTTTCACAGACTTTGTTCTATACTTACTTGAAAGGAAGTGTCATTCTCCCCCCTCCACCAGAATAATTTGAAATTTGGGATTGGAGACGTTAGGACTCTGTGATTTCATCCTACTGAATGGTACTTCGTTTTTGTTGTTGTATTTTTGACTCTTTTTGTATCTCCAAAGTTTAACGGGTGGATAGGCATGGAAATTTGTGAAAAGGATGAGATGAGATATGATAATGGAAACTAATTGGGCTTTGTCTTAATTTCTATAATGAATATAGTTCATGTTTAAATAATTCTGTAATAAAAAAATAAATTGATTATGTGGTATTAAATCATTGCCGACTCCTAGTGACCACATAGATTTTCTCCATGATGATCTGTCTCTAACTTGGTTTTCTGATAGTGAACTCATCACCACTGTCACTGAATCTATTTACCTTAGTGTTAATCTCTTCTCTTTTCTTCCCTTTCCCCCCCAGTATTAGAGACTTTTCCAGAGAGCTGGATCTTTTGCATAATACGTCTGAAGTAGAATAATTTGAGTCTGATCATTTGTGCCTCACGTGAGAACCTTGGGTTAACTTTTTGATGGTCTATTGATTTGTTTCCTTGACTGTTACGAGGACAATGAGATGTTCTGGGATTCCCTTGTTTTTTTTGAGCACCTTACACAGCTTGATATGATCCAGATAATCAAAAGACTTTCTATAATCAATGAAGCTCATACTGACTTCGTTTTGATAATCTTTGGCTTTCTCGATGTTCCTGGCTTTTTATAAAGCCAACTTGAACATCTGTCAACCTTTTTTCCCCCGTGTAGGGCTCTGATAAACATTAGATGATACTAAGCATTATTTTACTTGCATGTGAAATTAAGGATATTGTATTGCAATTTGCATCTTCGGTAAAGTGTCCTTTTTTGGCATTAGAATATAAATTGACCTTTTTCAGTATGTGGGCCACTGTGTCATTCTCTAGATTGCTTAGAAAACCTTGGTTAGAACCGTTACTGATTCTTATTCTGTTACTTGCCATATTTCACTGAATATTCCATCAGTCCCTGTAAACTGTCTAACTTGGTAATGACCAGAATCTAACTTCATCTTCTAGTATTAGAGGTTTTTGTAAATAAGGGATATCTTTTAAGTTATCTTGGATGTTAACATTTCTACTGTATAATATTTCAGTATATTCCTTCTATCTTTCTTTGATCTTCTTTGAATCAATTAGTTTCCAGTTTTCTTCTATTTTTTTCTCCATTTTTGGTGATCTCTTTTCACTTCATGCTTAATGACTTTTTAAGTTCATGCCAGAATTCCTTCATTTCTCTATTAATCAACTTTGGGACTTCAAAGAGATTTCTGATGTTGTCCTTGACAATAGGAGTATATTCAAGATCATATTGTGGAAATTGAGTCTTTCTTTCTTTCTTTCTTTCTTTCTTTCTTTCTTTCTTTCTTTCTTTCTTTTTTCTTTCTTTTTTCTTTCTTTCTTTCTTTCTTCCTTCCTCCCTCCCTCCCTCCCTCCCTCCCTCCCTCCCTCCCTCCTTGAACTAGCATGAGCTATTTATAATTTATTTGACATTTAGCATTTGGCCATGTCTTTGATGCTGTAATTGAGCTCTTCCATCTCCTTTTAGCAATAATAGTCAACAACATTTGTATATACTCCCATCTGGTGATATCCATATATAGAGCCATCATTTTGGTTGTTTGAAGCAGTGTTAACTATGAAAAAGTCACCGGAATGACAGAATTGTTAAGTGGTTTTCCTGCTTCATTTTGGTTTCCTAAGCCATACAGTCCAACTATATATTTCTCTTTCATGTTTGTCGTTCCAGTCTCCAATCACAAGAAGCACATTTTGCTCGCTTGTTCGGTGGTTTTCAAATCAAACTAGATAGTAAAACTTATCAGCTTCCTCTTCTGCATCAGTAGTTGCAGCATAAATCTGAATGATCATCGTACTAAAAGCTGCTCCAGAAAGTCTAATAAATATTGTTCAGTAAAGGATTGCATTGTAGCTATGTACAGTTCTTGGTGTACCCTTCCTAAATATAAAAGCAATGCCAGTTTTTCTTTGTTTTTCAAGTCCTGACTAATAAACAATGTGAACCTCTGACTGAAGTGCCTAATCCCAATCTCTGGTGCCTAAGATGTCAGTTTAGAGTCAGTTCATTTCACCTTTGAGCTTTCCCATGTTCATGCTTCTTACATTCCATGTTTCTACAGTAATTGTCTTTGTAGCTTCAGATTTTCTCTTCCTGTACAGCAACATCAGCAACTGGACTCCCAAAGGCTTTAATCTAGCCACATCATAAACATCATTAGCGGTCTGAAAAGATCCTCAGCTTTTCCTCAGTGGCATGTTAAGTGCCATCTGACTTGAGGGATCCATCATCAAGAACTATATCCTTAATCATTTTACATTTTCTATCCAAATGTTTTTTTTCCCTGTTACCTCAGGACTTGAGAGGAATGGAGAGGATATTTGGACAGCATACAAAAACCATAAATGATCCAAAATAATAAAATTTCACAATAAAAGCAAACCCAAAGGACAAAATTGCAGAGCAACTAGCAGTGCAATTCTGTAAGTTCAAGTTTGCCTTTAAAATGCAGCTTACCTTTTATGCTATCTAACAAGTGTTAAGAATCCATTCTTTTCTTACTGCAGCATGCAAAACTATAGGAACTCATCTAAATGATATCTAAAAAGCATCTTGTTTTAGAGTCCAACATGTATTGTTATCTAAAATATTAGAGCAGGGGTGTCAAATTCAAGGCCCGGGGGATGGATTTGGCCCACGGGGTGCTTAGATCTGGCCCGCGGGGCTGCCCTGTAAACAGTGAAGGACCGGCCCACGGTGTCTCTGCCAGCAAAAATGCGTGTAGCCCTCCCGAGCTCTGTTTTCACTGGCAGAGGGTTGCAGGAGGCCGTCCCACCCAAAAATGGAGCTCGGAGCCAGTTTTCTCTGGCAGAGTGCTTGCGCCACCACAGGCGCCTCCCTGACACAAGTGATGTCATGCTGGCCATGCCCACCCTGGCCACACCCACCCCAGTCCCCGGAGGTCAAACCCAACCCTGATGCATCCCTCAATGAAATCGAATTTGACACCCCTAAGTTAGAGGAATGCTACAGTAGACAATATTATGAGTGTAGGTTGTAGCTGAGAAGAAGCATTAATTTGCACGAGTGGAGGTTCTGCTCAGATTAGTGTCTGTCACATGAAACTTCCCTCTGCAAAATATACAAAGAGGCATTTTCAGAAATGAAGGACATGGAATTGTTATAACTCTGTCCATCATCAAACAGGCCAGTTCCTCCGTAAGAGAATGAAGAGGGACAAATGAACCATTTAAAAATAGAATCTGTATTCTCTGTTTCCCTGCAGAACAAAATTATAGACAGCACAAAATGATTGGCAGACTATGCTGGAAGCCTTGGCAATAAGACCACCACAGTTCGAATAAAGCAAACAGTAAAAAAAAAAAAAAGTGTACTTGGCAAGTAATTTTGATTGCAAATTATAATACAGGTCAATGCCTATCCAAGTATCTACTCTTAGTTTAATACCATTTTAGATTCTTTAAATGCCATAGAACTAAGATAAATTAACTACAAATATAGCAACTTGACCGGCTTGCAGATTGAATTGGAAATATATCAAATGTATGACATTTGAAACATTGCATTGTTTTATAATTTGTTTCATTTCCACAGTAAATAATTTTTGAAAAATTAATAAAGAATATACTATTAAATTGAAATTTGTAAAATAGTGTTATATAGGATGGGATACAGTTCACAGTCTGCATGTTTAGCTTCAGCAATTCTCCCGATTTTTCTATTATATAAAGATGGAATTATAAGTCTCAGAAGCACCATTTCAGAACCAGCTTAATTTAGTTTACAAAAAGCAATATTGAAGTTTTCATTCATATTAAACTTTGGGATTTTTTTTTCTATGTGTGATATGGAACCTCAAAATATTAATGTTTTCATAATGTGTTAAACTGGAACATTACATAAATGACTGGTATTCAGTGAGGGAAAGCTCGTTGATTTTCATTCATCAATCAATCACCCTTTATGTCCCAGGCCTAATACACACACTCACACAAAAGAAAATAGTTCAGAAGCTTTGCTTTGGTTGAGTGGTTACAAAGGCAGTAAGCAGGGCATGTACACAGATGCTTAAGGAGTCCTGAATCCCTTAGAAACTTACAATAAGCAAAGTCCAAGCAGCAAGCAGAAGCATTGTCAGGGGTCATAATACACCTGGTAAGTCATCAGCTGATCTGGGTGCAAAAGAAGAGCTTTGATAGGCAAGAGTTCAGAGTGCAGTTTCAGTAAGCAATGCACTTGTTCCCAACGAAGGGAGCTAGAAGAGCAGTTGCTCCTGAATTGTAATGGTATCTGGGAATGACCTTAGGACACAGAAAGAAAAATCACAACCCAGACTACTGTCGTGCAAAAGATATCTCATCCCACTAACAGAAAAGGGGCACGGGATGTGTCTCAGAATGAACCCTCCCTAGTTTTCTGGAAAGAAAACATAAAAGAGGAATGATATGTTTTCATACTTACAAGAGTCTGTTACTGTAAACTTACAATACTTACAAGTATTAATTTAGTATTAATGTTCATGGTTTGCACTTCATATCTTGACTACCTCAAAGGGCAAACATAATGGTGGGTGAAACCAATCAAGGCTGGCAATACCCCTGACATACAATGGGGCTGAGCGCCATTGCCCAAGGAGCACTCTTTGGGGCTCAGTGGTCTTTCCAGATACAGTTCCTCACCTTCTGAAAGTGGAAACAGCTGCTGATTGCTGGGTGGATCAACTGCAAGTGATTGAGTGCACAGTTCTTCAGACTGAGATCCATCTGGCTCTTCCAGGAAGCTAGTGACTATGACAGTTTTCATATAAAATTCCTGTTTTGCAACATTCTCCAGATTCCAAAACTTTCTTGAAAAGGTTGATCCATATTTTATGGGTACCAAAGTTAGAAAAGACTATTCTGGAAGTATTGTATGAGATTATAATGTTAGGAACTATGAAAAAAATGCTACTTGAGTACCCACCCTGTCCCACTCTTTTTAATTCATTGCTATTGGGTTCCTTCCTTCTTTCCTCCATTTTTTTCAAAGGTGGTAGTTTTGTAATGAACCCTATAGTTTGTATGATAATGGATTTTCCTTTCTGTTTCACAGTATACAGTATTATTTTTCAGTCTTGGCCATTGGAATGGCTTGGCCATTTAGAATTATTCAACAATCCTGGCCATTGCAGAGAAACCTAAGAGGCAAAGCTCATATATGAGAAAGATTGAAAAATACTGATCCCTTAAGTAGCTTCCAACAATAGATATCAGATGAATTAAAGCTACATAAAAGGGAAAAAATGAGAAGTTTTCCGATACACACATTTATATTATTATATTGGAAAGGCATGAATAGCCATTAATATGAATCTCTGTCCCACTTTGGCCTTCCATAAAATGTAATAAAGAAAACAAATCTCTTTGCACATTCTATGGGTATGTGAAGATATGCTAAGAATGAATGGGAATAAAAACCAGGCAAATAAAAAGATGGTCCTTCCATAGTTTAAATATAAAGCCCTAAAAAGGGAAAAAAACACCCGGCTTTCTTACAATATTTTTGGCTCTGTCCAGCATGACCCTTTAAAAAGTGTTGGTGCATCTATTGAGCTGAATATCATCAAAATATTATTTAAGTTGATACAATAGAATGGATAGTAAAAGAAATGGGAATACCAAATCTTTATTTATTCTAAAAGGGGAAAATAAATCTTTTGGTTTTGGTGGGTTCTTTTGCATTAGAATTAAAGTGTTGTTTTTCAATGCATTTTATTTTTAACTTCTAATTTCTCCCTTTTGACAGCCTGATTGCTGGTTTCAAGTATGTCTTTATCTGGACATAATGTTCTGTTTGAAGTATTGTGGGATCTGAAAGAGTATTTTGCAATCAGAAACTCTTCTGGTTGAAAAAATTAATTGTTTTGCACAGAAATGTAATACATATTTGGATTTGGGGAACTGAATATAAGATTGTCAGATTTTTCATTGTATGTCCACCTACATGAGCAGCAGGGTTTTCAGTATTACAGATACAAAGTGGATATGTTAAATTCCTTGGTTGAGTTTTAGGTAGTAAATATCAAGTATTATAGAGATCTTCAAGATGTTAAATGTATTGATTTTGCAGATTGAAATAAAGAAAGGGTTGAAGCAACCACTTTGCAGAACTTACAATGCTGAGCTAAAGAAATTCAGAACTCATTAAGTAATTCAGAATATATTAGATTAATCAAAAAGTGCTATTCATACATGGAAGGTCAGTATATGCCTAACTAGAAAAAAAAAGCCACAGACATTTTGATTTTACAATCAGATGGGTAAGTCTGAATCTTCCATATCATTCCTATTTTAACTAGGCATGGGGCAACAATTCAAAATACCAATGTTCAACTATGTATGTAACCCTGCTGAAATCGTTACCCATTGAATCTGAGGCAGTAAAAGGACACAGCCCTTTTCGCAATACCATCCTTCACATATTAGCATTAGGATAATTGGTGTGGAATGGAAAGAACTATGCAGCATTTTAGGAGAAGGGGTGTCTTTTTCTGTCTGACCCTAATAGGGAGTCAGTAAGGTCTGAAGCAAGAGCACCATGCCCTCATTTACTCTCTGAATTCTAAATATCTCCCCTCAGTAATAGGCTTTGTTCATCCCTATTAGGCCAGATTTGCCTTCAGGAAAAAATCATCTTTGAGTAGAAGATGTCAGGTCAACTGAATTCTGTTGTGAGTTGATATTGAAGTCTTAATGAGTTAACTTTGAGTCATACGTCAAAGAATTTAGGTTAAAGTGAATCTTTGTGATTCAGTAGTCAAAATGTAGGAGGTATTAAGTTATTTCAAGTACCTTAAAATGAAACAACTTTGGAGCATTCCTAAGTAATACTCTTTCTTTTCTCAAACATTATTTGAAGTTTTGCATTCATTTTCAAAATTGGTGTCCTGAGTTTGGTTTTCAAAGATTCTGCTAAAGTACTGTTTCAGTGTAGTCTCAAGAAAAGAATCATCTTCTTTTTTTTTTTTACATCAGTCTAATGCCTAAAGCTTTTAGAATCTGACAAAAGAGTAAGATTGGAAATATAATAGTTTTCTCTCTTTTCTAAAACAGGGAACTCCCAAGTTGCAAAATTTTTAGTTTAAAAAAATACAGGGCAGTAAAAAAATTACTAACAGAAAAAAAAAAGGCAACGGAAAGCATTTGAAAAGCACAAGGCAAAAGATTTAGACATAAAGACAACAAAAGATAAAAACAAAGGTATTGTGTTATTCTTGGACACTTCTGATTCTGTTCTGATAATCGTTCATTTCATTTCATTTTTTTTTTCCTGTTCACTCATTTCCAATTTTCAGAGACTGCCAAGACAAGTACCTGCAGTTTTCTTGGCAAGGTTTTTCGGTAGTGGTTTGACATTGGCTCCTTCCTAGAGCTGAGAAAATGTGACTGGTCCAAGGTCACCCAGCTGGCTTTGTGCCTAAGGTGGAACTAGAACTCACAGTCTCCCAGTTTCTAGTCTTAACAATTACACCAAACTGCTCTTTCATTTGTATAAATTTTTAAAATACTAAAAAGCAAACTTTTAGAGGCCATATGTTTGGTCTAAATCTATCTATCTATCTATCTATCTATCTATCTATCTATCTATCTATCTATCTATCTATCTATCTATCTATCTATCATCATACTTGGCCTGCAAATTAGCATATAGCAAACTAGATAGACTTCGTTGCTTGTTAATCTTGTTCTAGACATCCAATAGTTTTCAATCACAATCATAAAGGCAAATCCTTTATTGGTTTGAATTTGGTTTGGAATAAGCTCCAAATTCTGTGTCCATCTACTATCTTATAGTCATTTTAAATCAATGTGGGTGAAGTGAAATGGGCTAAATGATACTTAGGGGTAGAATGGCAAATAAATAAGCATTTAATTCCTCTCTATAGGCTTGAACTCCTTCAGCCCCAAATCAATTATTTATTTTATTATTTTACATCTGTGTTTTTTCTCCAAAAAAGTTTGATAGGAGGACCCACAGTTCTCCCATCTGTATTGCTCTTCCCATTATTTTCATGCATGTGATTTTGAATTCTAATTTCTCCATTCTTCTTTGGCACTATAAATAACTTTTTTCATTTAATGTCCTAAAGATTAATGGGAATATAACCACAAAATTGGCCCATTGCTGTTGTAGGTATCCATGTTGAGGAAGACTTCAGTCGTCTACTGAAAAAGTGATTATTCTGAAAGGGAAAAAAGAGAATTCAAAATGGCAGCTCTTTGCTATCTGTATCCAAATTCATTTACCTGGCAGTGGCTTGGTCTCCCTTAGTCTCTGTGATGGATTTTGTATTCCATTTAAAAAAGTAAGTGCGACACCAACCCAATTCCTTTGCCTACATGGATAGAGGGATGATGCCTGTATATTTGTTTCTGCCTTGGAAATATTTCTTAAAGTGACAAGTGTGTGTGAAAATTTTTCACCTGAGTTCAGCTAGGACAGTTTAGTCAAAGACAGAGTAGTTATTTTCCTTCTCCTGTCTTTAGTGCAAGAGTAGAAGAATGAGCCTATTGAGAGATGTCCTATCCTCTTTTACCTATATGCCTGCTGCAATTTCTTGAAATATTTCTAAAGATAAGCATTTGGGCCTTTGGGAAGATTTTGTGGATTGTCGACTTTCTTCTCTTTAATGTTAAAATCAGCACATGTTCTAACTCCGTACTCCTGTATTCCTGTCAATTACCCAGTTATCGGTTCTTGAAAGGGCAAGGGATTAACATTTTGGATGGCTGGTGTCTGAATTGTTTTCCTTGAAACTTAAATATAATTCAGTTGTATAGATAATAAACAGACAGTTCTTTTGATAATTTTATACTTTAAAATCCTTTATCCCCTGGATGCAATAGATGGTCTTTTACAAGTTCTGTTACTAGGTAACAGAACTGCTCAGTAGAATGTTTTGTTCAGTTCTATTCAAAGCTTCACAAAATGGAATCTTGGATATTTTAAGAGTGTGATTTTGTTTTGTTTGGACTATTATTTAATGAGTGGTAGAACTGAAAATTAATGCAAGTAATCAAGGCTTGTCTTAATTTGAAAGATTCAAGAGTTCTGGTTGTATTTCATGAAAAAAGACCACCCAAATTTATCTACCTATTTATTTCATGCTATTCATAGAGCCCTCCAAAATGAGTCTTCTTCATAAGCAGTCCCCCAACTTTTCTGAGTTTACAGACTGGCAGTGGTGGCGGGAGCAGAGGAGATGTTTTTGCACGTACAGTGGGTGAGCAGGCGAAAGCATGCAGCTCTATTTGCGCAAGCGGAACTGCGCGTGTTCGCCCACGTGTCTACCACACATACAAGTGGAACTGTGTGCATTCACCTGATTGCCCGCCACTTGTGCGGCCCAGTTCTGAATGGCCTGCAGCCTGGTACCAGCCCAGGAGTTGGGGATCCCTGTTCTTGATAACACTGACTATTGCATCATCTGTGTATACTCTATAGCCGTGAGAGGGCACACAGAGTCCTCTCTGTGGGCACACGCGCTGTTACCAGCTGTTCTTCCGGGTTACTCTGTGCGCATGCGCACTGGAATCCAGAAGAGCAGCTGGCTGCCACGCACATGCACACTCTTCTGGGTTCCGGTGGTGCTGAAAAGGTTAGCCGTCACTGCTCATAGAATAGCCATTCACCTCAAGTTCCTTATGACTTTGATCTTGCCATCCTTTAGAAAGGCCTTAAACGAAGCTATTCTGACAGGCACTGGGCCAAAACGTTGGAATCAGTGGTGGTATTAAGTCAGTTCTATCCAGTTCGGGTGAACCGGTGGCGGCTGCAGGAGGCTCCGCCCACCACCTGGACGTGATAACGTTCTTTTTTTGACCCTGCAGATGCGCGAAAGGCCCTGTGCATGTGTGGAGATGGCGTGTGTGAGTGAAGCACACGCACTCCCATTTGTGACCCGGTAATGAAGTTAAGTGAATACCTGTTTGGAATGTTTATGTTTGATGTTTTATCTTTGCTATTGTAGATGTTATTGCCTTGTCAATTCATTTTTAACGCTCTTGTAATCTGCTTTGACTCATTGTTGATTGGATAACCCTATAAATTGAATAAATAATTAATATAAAACTGGGAGATGTAGAAATCAACTTCAGATATAAGTCTTTAATTGTAATAGTTTATATGTGAACTTGATAGAACATGAAGTTTCTTTTGCCTTCTTATCATGAGAGATTTTTTTTTTTTTCAAATTGGTATTCACTAGAACTGGCACATTATCTTAGTATTAATTCCAAATAACTTTTTAACTTTCTTAAAGCTGAATGTATGTAGGAAACAGAAATAGCAACTTTAAACAAAAAAAGCACAAAAACTTATATAGGGATGGTTTTGAAATATTACTTCTCTTTCCATTTTTGAATTAAATTGGATTGTTATTTTATTTTTACCTCTTCTTTTATATATATGTATTTTGTCAACTCAAAGTAGCAAACCAGGGGTGAAATTCGACCGGTGCGGACCGGCTCGGGCGAACCGGTAGGGATGATTTGAATCAGTTCGCCGAATCAGTAAAAACCACCCCTGCTTGGTTCCACCCACGCCCACCCGGTCCCTGCTCACCCCTTCTGGCCGCTCGACCCGTTCAACGTTAAATACTACAGCAGAGAGAATCTGAACTTTTCTCCCTCCATTCACAGCGGAGCTGCTGCAGCCTGTTTCTTTAAGGTACTTCGACCCCCATGAGGGAGGGGGCCAGGGGGGGACCATAAAGGGAGCAACAGCTGTGCTGTGAATGGAGGGAGAAAAGTTTGGATTCTCTCTGCCACAGCATTCACTATTAGCCCTTCTGGTCCTCATTCACACATTTTTTCCTACCAGGTTCTGTGGGTGGATCATGTGGCTTAGTGGGGGGATCATTTGAGTGGGAGTGGCCATGAGTGACATCAAATTGGCCACACCCAGTCAGTCACAGGATCCCCCCCATCAAGCCACACCCACAGAGCTGGAAGGAGAAAAATGTAAATGTCACCACTGTAGCAAACATATTTAATATTCCTTATGTCTCCTATTTTCCCCATGACAATAGCCCTGTGAAGTGGGATGGGTTGAGAGAGTGAGTGACTGGTTCCTTTCATACTTAAGGTAGGACTAGAATTCACAATATGTAATTATTATATAATTATTCCAATTGAAGTACAGTTTGAATTGGCATAGTTATATAATCCCCAACAATTCTAAACTCCATATCAAATATATTAATTTATTCTTCTACATCATGGCCATTTAATTGTATATAAATATCAGTGATAGCATTTAGCTACTATCTTGGGATTCTGTACCATACAAGGCAGTGGTGAAATGATTTTTTTTTTTTTTTTGCTACCGGTTCTGTGGGTGTGGATTGGTGGGCATGGCTTGCTGGGGGGATGGTTATGTGACTGGGTGGGTGTGGCCAATTTTTTTTTACTTTTTACATTTTTACAATAGGTAGTACATTTTTACTACCTATTCGCCCAAACCTGTAGTAAAAAAAATGCTGTAACAAAATAAAAAAAAAGGTTCTGATGATCACGCAGCACAGCTAATTGACACTCCTTGTAAAGCAGGGTGTCAAACTCAAGGCCTGGGGGCCTGATCCGGCCCATGGGGTGCTTAGATCTGACCCTCAGGGCTGCCCTGGAAACAGCTAAGCACTGGCCTGTGGTGCCTCTGCCAGTGAAAATGGAGCTGGGAGGCTGCAACCCTCTGCCAGCAAAAATGGAGCTCAGGAGGGCCGTGCGCAGCCCTCCTGAGCTCCATTTTCACTGGCAGAGGGTTGCAGGAGGCCGTCACAGCCTCTCAAGTTCCTTTTTTGCTGGCAGAGCGCTCGGGCCACCACAGACGCCAACACGAGTGACGTCAAACCGGCCATGCCTACCCTGGCCATGCCCACCCAGCCCCCAAGGTCAAACACAACCTTGATGTGGCCCTCAATGAAATCGAGTTTGACACCCCTGCTATAAAGCTACAAACAAGTAATTCTTCTTCCAACCTGTTCCTTATCCATAAATCTGAGATTATTTCTTTAAGAAATATATTCAGTTGAAAAATTGGGATTTGTTTTATTTTTTGTTTAGCCCATTCAGGCATAAATCTGCTGGGCTGCAGATATATCTGATTCCTAAAATGACTTAGAGAAGAGTCTGCAAAGAGACCTATTATCTCCAAGTTCTAAGGAGTGTTGAAGTCATCAGTAGTCTTCTATCCCAAAAAACCTCTGATGGTTTGTACCTTGGGGTTTTTGTACCTCTGATGGTTTGTAATTTGTATAATTAAGTCAAAATGATCTACCAGTAACTGATAGAATAATCTGATGTGTATTGCCTCTCATTATAAAATATGGATAGAAACATTTAGCTTTATAGATTACAGTTTTAGGAGATGGCAGAATTAGGCAGGGATTGACACAAAACAGGTGTGCTGAAATAAGGATAAACTATTTCTGAAGTATCTTTTTTAAAGATTTTCTTTATCTTGTCTTTATTATTTTTATAAATAATTCAAGACGGCAAACATACATCATATTCCTTCCTCCTCCAGTT
Source organism: Pantherophis guttatus (assembly GCF_059756535.1). NCBI lineage: Eukaryota > Metazoa > Chordata > Lepidosauria > Squamata > Colubridae > Pantherophis > Pantherophis guttatus. The sequence goes on from NC_142063.1 coordinate 144,010,648, forward strand.
TTCCCCAAAACAACAACCCTGTGAGCCAAGTCTCAACCAATCCAACCCATCTCACAGGATTATTGTGGGAAAAATGGGAAGAGGAAGGAGTGAGTATTAGGTATATTCAAAGTCACCCAGCTGGCTTTCATGCTATGATGGGACTACAACTCACCTTCTCCTGGTTTTTAGGCCAGCACCTTAACTACTGTCTTCTTTTGGATCCACTATAGCAATCTGTCTTGTTTTAGATTCCATTCCACTCTGATGTTTTAACACATTATTGGCAAGTATAAACTATATTATCCCAGATTACGATAAGACAAAAATGACTGAAGACTTTCTCCAAAAGAAGGGAAAAAAATGATTTTTAAAAAATCCTGCCTATCACTTTTCTGTGTTTGCAAGGTGACATTTCTTGAGGGAGAAGGAAATACTTGGACTTGCACTAATGGTTTTGAATAGTACTGGGAAATAGCAAAGCACCTAAACTCAGTAGTGAAATAAAAACACTTTTTTTTCTAAAGCAGGATTGGGGAACCTTGGCCCTTGACTTCAAGCCCATGTTTGGCTCAGGAATTCTGGGAGCTGAAGTCCACAAATCATAAAAGGGCCAAAGTTCCCCACCCCTACTCTAAAGCGTTTAAAAACCAGATTAAAACTCCAAGATCAGTATTAAGTTTAGATACTGGTTACATACTGTGTACACATGTAATATTTATTCTGGACAGCAAGATATATACTGTATTTCTTTAAAAAAAAAAACTAATGATGCTTATGACTGTTATAATATATTTAAAATACATTAGTTTAGCTACCTGCCTTCCTTTCTTCCCTGAACTATAGATTAGAGGTGCTACAAATGGACTCCTGCATATTTTAAAGGAGCTTTGACGCATGAAAATAAGGGGTGGATTTTCATGGTTTACTCTCTTTAAAATATTTCTTTGGTGCTGATTGGATAAGCAGGCTTAGCAATTATTTGGGGGAGACGGAGTGCACCCCCATTGGAAAGCCAGTCATAGGATCTTCCAAGATTTGCTGCACTGCATTGAAATTGTCAGACTGCAGCAATTCAGAGAGCATTGGTGCTTTTTGAATGCAAGTAGGATTTGGACTAAGACTAAAATCTTCTTCCCCAAATATGTTTATTGAGACATTGCTATCTTAAGATGGAATACAACTCATAATTTTATGAATACATAAAAGGCATATCCTTAGTGACCTAGCAGAAAAAGATGGCTTATAAATATAGCATTAAAATAAATGACTGTGTATGCATAATAATGGGGAACATTTGCTCAAACTGAAAGAAAACAATATATTTTCATTTCCTACAATTGTTAACTGTTGTTGTCAAACACTGTAAAAACTTCAAGGTCACTAAGTAACTCTAACTGACAAAAATTGTGTTAAAGGAGCACAGCGTGTGCAGTTCTCAACATTCTGTCTTCTGAAGCAACCGGGAGGAAAAAAAACCAAGCATGTCTATATTATAATATAGTAGAGAGACAAATGGTAAAATGTTATTTCTCCATTCATATGGAAGTATATAAGTCTAAGTGTTATTATATACCGCTTCATAGTGCTTTACAGCCCTCCCTAAGTGGTTTCCAGAGTCAGCATATTGCCCCCAACAATCTGGGTCCTCATTTTACCAGCCTTGGAAGGAATGGAAGGCTGAGTCAATCTTGAGCCCTGTCAGGATTGAACTCCTGGTGTGTGGGCAGAATTAGCTTGCAATACTGCATTCTAAACACTGTGCCATCACGGTTCATACCTTCTATTCCCTCTCCCTTCAACACAGGTAATAAACATTAATGCTGCCTCAATCTTCTCAGGGCCTTCCATTCCCTCCTTTTTCTCCCCTCCCCTGCCATTGTTGTTAATGGCATACTGCACTCACCCTGAGTGCCCGTTCTTCCCTTGCTCCACTGCATTTTTTCAGCCACTGTTGCTGGAAATTCAGCAGGGCATTTTCCACCAATCTCCACCCCCGCCCCCACAATCTTTCCAGTCCTCTAATTGTTTCCTTTTATTCCCTCAGTCACAATCATCATACCCATTGAGGCATATGCCACTATCCTAATGCTCCTCCCACTACTACTGCAGTCTTTTTTTTCTTAATCTCCCTCACCCCCAGCCAGATATACTTCTGCTGGGAACAAAAGCTGATCACATGACCCCAGGACACTGCAACCATCATAAATGTGAACCAATTGCTAAGCATCTGAATTTTGATCATATGATGATGGAGATGGTCGTAAGTGTGAAAAATGGTCGTAAGTCACTTTTTCAGTGCTATTGTCACTATATGAACTTGTAAGTTGAGGACTACCTCGACTGTACGATTCAGTTTCCTCATAGTACAAGAATTTTTATTATAATAGTAAAAACTGATACAAAGTAAAAGAAAAAGAGGAAAATGGAACGAAAGGATAATTTTTTCAAGGAAGAAGAAAAAAGAAAGAATATAGTAAAAATATAATAAAGAAAGAGAAAAGAAATACATAAAGAAGTGATTTCCAACCTTTGTCACAACAAGTACAAACAAATTTAGAGACTCTTCATCCCTTCTAAGGTTACAAACAATTATCTCATCTCATATCCCATCTCTTATCTATAGATAAATCCATAAAGTATCATCTTTTCAGTCCTGATGTCAGCAAAAAGTTCATAAAGAGTCATCAGATATAACAACATATCTTGTTTTAATCTGAATCAAATAAATCAACTTTATATTCCTTCTATCAGTCTTAATCTTTAATTCATGTCAATATTTACATGGAATTTGATTTATTTTCTTTTTTTTTTTTTAGAAATTTTATTATGTTATATTACAGTACAATACAAGTTAAATTGGTTAGACAGTGATATTGATTTGTTTGAGTTCTTCACGGCATTAACAAGCCTCTTTTGTAAATCCAAAAGGAAAACAATTGCCAGGTCATTTTCTTGCTTTATCATTTGCATTTCTCTTTTTAATTTTATTTATTTATTTATTAAATTTATTAATTTTAAAACATTACACAATTTCTTTTGTAGATCCGGTGAAACATCCTTTTCCAAGTCCTTCTTTTGGGTTGTCAATTGTATATATGCTTTTGATAAGTTGATTAAATTTGTTCCATATCTGCTATTTCTTCAATAATATATATTAGACACAGTCTATCCATGCAAGCAGAAACACCATTATTGACATTGTTAATCTTGTGGCTACTAATTTCCCACTCTGTTCTTCAAAAGTCTTCTTCAGTATTTTCCTTGTTATAAAAATTTGCATTTTATGGTCTTGCATTTCTTTCATCTTCCTAAAATCTTTAGTCCCTTCTAGTCCAGTTTATAAATCATGAAATTGCCTATCTCTATTACATCTTCCAGAAATATTTTTTTCAGATTATTTCACACTGTTCTTTATAAATTATAAAAATCTTTATAAATTTTATTTAGCTTTTTGCTGTTTATTTAAAGTTTTCTTTTTTCTTATTTTCTTTTGTTCGGAGTTGAATATATACTCACTCAGTAACACTTTCCAAACTTGTCATTCTGAAAGTCGATAATAATTTTGAAATGATTTCTGAAAATAATTAGAAAGTGAGGCTTGCAAATTCAGTGTCCTTGAAAAGGCTCTGCTATGGTTGTGAGCAAGATAGCAATAGCACTTAGACTTATATACTGCTTCATAGTGCTTTAAAGCCCTCTCTAAGCGGTTTACAGAGTCAGCATATTGCCCCCAACAATCTGGGTCCTAATTTTCCTGACCTCGGAAGGATGGAAAGCTGAGTCAACCTTGAGCCTGGTGAGATTCGATGTGCCAAACTGCTGGCAGCCGGTGATCAGCAGAAGTAACTTGCAGTACTGCACTCTAACACTGCGCATCAAGATGGCTGATCCCGACATTTCCCGGTACTCAAACCCTTGTAAAATTGCTGTTCTGCTGTCATGGAAGGAACAGCTGACTGGAACATACGTGGACAGTGTCCTGTCCTCCCTTTATCTGCAAATGTTCCAAAAAACAGATCTACTCTCTGGTTCCTTGCTATTTGCTGCAGTCATCAGTTCCACCTTTGCAGAGTCCACCTTTGCACCTGTCAATAATAATAATAATAATAATAATAATAATAATAATAATAATAATTTTATTTCTATACCGCCCTTCTCCCAAAGGACTCAGGGTGGTATACAGTCTATTTAAAAACACAAGACAAAACATTGATTAAAAATTTAAAATAATTAAATAAATTTGGCTCAATTTAAAACCCCACAAATTTAAAATACCCCAATTTAAAATTATTATGTTGTTAGCCCAGCCTGGCGGAACAACAGGGTCTTCAGTGCGCAGCGAAAAACCCGGAGGTTGGAGATCATATGTATTTCCAGGGGCAGTTCATTCCACAGGGCTGGGGCTCCCACAGAGAAGGCCCTCCCCCTGGGTGTCGCCAGCCGACATAACTTGGCTGATGGCACCCTGAGGAGACCCTCTCTGGGGGAGCGAACTGGCCGGTGGGAGGCTATTGGTGGCAGAAGTCGGTCTTGAAGGTACCCGGGTCCTGTGCCATGGAGCGCTTTAAAGGTGGTGACCAACACCTTGAATCGCACCCGGAAGACCACTGGGAGCCAGTGCAGCTCACGCAGGAGGGGTGTCACGCGGGCACAACGAGTTGCGCCCATAACCACCCGCCCGGCCGCATTCTGGACCAGTTGGAGCCTCCGAGTGCTCTTCAAGGGGAGCCCCATGTAGAGAGCATTACAATAGTCCAGCCGGGAGGTGACAAGGGCGTGAGTGACTGTGCGCAAGGTGTTAGTTTCTTATATTTTTATATTGCGATTTATATGCCGCCTTTCTCCTGAGGGACTCAAGGCGGCTTACAAAATGACAATTTCCAATACAAATCACAACAAGGTAAAAATTAAAATCATCATCCCAATTAAAACAGTTTAAAATTATAACAGTGTATACCCAACGGATCAGTTGAGTTGACGGAAGAGCCACGTCTTCAGCTCGCAATGGAAGGAAAGGAGGTCGGGGGCTGTCCTGAGCTCAGTGGGCAATCCATTCCAGAGGGTTGGGGCTCCCACAGAGAATGCTCTCCTCCTGGGGGCCATCAGCCAACATTGTTTGGCCGACGGCACCCTAAGGAGGCCCACTCTGTGTGAGCGCACGGGACGATGGGAGAGCAGCAGGAGATGGTCCTGCAAGTACCCCGGGCCTACGCCATGAAGGTCTTTATAGGTAAGCACCATCACCTTGAAACGAATCCGGAACGCCACCGGCAGCCAGTGCAGCTCACGCAGGAGAGGTGTTACACGGGAGTATTGAGAAGCCCCCATAATTACCCACGCGGCTGCATTCTGGACTAGCTGGAGCCTCCAGACGCATCCCAAGGGCAGCCCCATGTAGAGGGTGTTACCGTAGTCCAACCTAGAGGTAGAGTTTGCCAGACCTCCCCCAGAAGTTAATTTTAGCATAGCTTGAATACAAATCAGAGCGTCACATACTGTAACAACCGGTTCACCTAGAACCGAAAATGTGAGCATGTGCCTTCCGCACATGCACGCAGCATCGAAAAAACGGTGATTATATAGGACGTGATAGTGCCGGGGGGTGGGCGGGTGGGACTACTGGTTCGCCCAAACCAGTCCAAACTGGCAGCAGCCCACCACTGGTACAAATATTTGTCCATGTATATCTTTTTCTGGCTTTACAATGAATATGAGATATACTGTAGATAAATGGGCCTGCGTCTCTCATATGAATTTTATGCGCCAAGAAACAAAGGAGTTCTTGCTGTTTCTGAAGTGTGTTTTGCAAATGTGAAAACACAGCATTCTTTCTCCTAATATCGTTCAGAAATGCCGAGTAAGGGAAGATAACTTAGACTGATTGCAGTTGTCATTTCGTAAAATGGAGGTGTGAACTGCTAGCATCAATCATTAAAAGACCAGTCACAGTTGGCTTGTTGCTTCAGGTAAATGCACCAGATCTGAAGCCAAAAGAGGAGGTAATAAACATTCATGTCTATGAGAGGTGATAAAATGTCACAATGCAAACTCCTCCCCTTAAGTACCTATGGATGACATTGTAATATGAGTGTGAAAGGGTAGAGTTTGGGTGGTGTATTACAACATATTTATCACAAATTGGGTGTCACTGTGGTTAGGAATGGGCACCTATCCAAAAAATGTAATGAATAATGATGAATGAAAGCTGATTTAACTGTTGTATAGGTTAACTCTCCTAAATATGGCAGCAAACACACAAGAAATAAAGCATATACAATTGTTTTTTTAAAAAAAGCAGTGATGATTCAAATTCAGATTAAGACTTTGTTGTAGTCTTTATATCGAAGTGTATTTAAATATCAAATAGGGGGCCATAAGGTTCAGTTTAACATTTAACATTTTATTGACTTAGATGAAAAGAATGTATATGTTATATTTATAGATAACACAAAACTGGATGGATAACTAATATTCTGGAAGGCAGCAGCAAAATTAAAAGTAATGAATTTTAATAGAGAAAAAATGGAAAATTCTTCATTTAAGAAAACTAATAAAATATATGTGGTATAAGGTAGGAGATCCCTGGCTTAGCAATAATAGTTATGAAAAGGTTCTTGCAAATGTATTTAATTACATGTTGAATATGAATAGTATTGTGGTGTGGTTCCTAAAAGTCTAGTGCAATTTAGGCTTCATCAAAATACCGTACATAGTTTCCAAAGAGCCTTGGTGGCGCAGCAGACTAAAGCACTGTTAAGTAACACCAGCTGCCTGCAATTACTGCAACTTCAAATCTCACCAGGCTCAAAGTTGACTCAGCCTTCCATCCTTTCGAGGTAGGTAAAATGAGGATCCGGTTTGTGGGGGCAATAAGCTGACTTTGTATAAAAAAGAACACAGCTTGGGGGGGGGGGGGCGAAAGCCCTACTAAGCAGGTATATACAAAAGTATGAAGGCTATTGCTTAACACATTGTAAGCCGCCCTGAGTCTCCGGAAAAGGGCGGCATATAAATCGAACAAATATAAATAAATAAATAAATAAATAAATAAATAAAGAAAGAAAGAAAGAAAGAAAGAAAGAAAGAAAGAAAGAAATATAAAAAAAATAAAAAAATAAAATAGTTCCACTATAGTCAATATTGGTTCAACCCCTTTCTCAAGTACTCTGTTCAGTTCTGGGTGATGCAGTTTAAGAAAAATTCAGATCAATTGGATCATGTGGGAGAAGAATAGCAAGGATAACCAGAGAGCTGAAAAATATGTCTGAATATAGTATACAGTATTTGGAATCAAAGCAAACAACAATGCTTTAGATCCATGATGGGCATCTACTATGTATCTGTCAGTAGCTCTTTAAAGGAGCCACATCTTTTCCTGACTTTGTATGGTAGCCCCATAGGCTCATAAAAACATGTATTTGAGTTGACAAGAGGGGAGTGACTTACGGTCACAACCCTGTTGTTGCCTCTGTTTTGTCCCCTGACATGGAATAATGGCCTTGTTATATAACAATAATTACTAAGTAAGTAACACACATACAAGTTATCAGTCTAATATAAGCTCTTTCATTTAGGAAAAGTGTATGATTTAAAGATAAATTATTCTGTGATATCTTGCTTCAAATTTTAAAGCGTTCACAGCAGATTTATTTTGGGAGATTCAATTAAAACCACAGTATCCATAAGGAATGTAGAATTGCTTCTGCCCCCTGGGCTTTGATTGACATTGGTGATGATTAGTCATGTTACTTCATGCAGCAAGTAATTCTGGCATATCTCTTAAGTAAGCAAATTTCCTGTATTGTTATTCCCAAAAAACAAAGGGCACAGGGAAATTTGGCTGCCATTTCTTCAACAAGCAGGTGACACAGAGTCAGGTGGAAAGTATGAAGAAAATGTGACAATTTAATCTTAAAATTTTCCATATAAGGCAAAGAGAGATTATTTGAAAGGGAAGAAAATGATCCCTGAGTTTTTAGACCAATATCCTAGATACTGATAACACACTCAAACTTTGCTTATGGAACTTAGCTTCCTTGCTGTTGCTAACTTTGGAAGAAAATGGGAGTTAAACTTTCTAGGCTTTAAGTTGAGATAAAATATGATGGATGGATGAGAGAAAAATCAGTTCATATGAACAATAAGCTAATTTTTAATTGAAGCAGTCTAATTTTCTCTATTGACCACCCTCAACTGAAACATATTTCAGTTTTAAAATTTTGTGTACCCAGAGTAATCAGTCTTGTATAACAATCCATAAATCCAAATAGCTCTCTACTAAACATAAAGGAATTTCAATATCTTTAAATCTATATTTTCACAACATTTGAAGGCCAATTTATAGAAAGTTATGAATTTGAAAAAAAACCCTACCAGAATGCCTTTTTTTTTCAAAATTTAACCAAAATAAAGATTTAGCAGCACTATACATAAAGCGCAATTTGTTAACTGAAAATTCATCCTGTACTCTTGATTAATGAGTAAACTAGAATGAAAGATGTCAATATCCATTTGATGTAAGATGTGAATACATGAGAAACGATAGTCTGAAAGACAGAAATATTTTCTCCTGCTTTGCAATCCAGCATTTTCTTGAAGTCTTTAAGGCAAACCTATTAAATTGCAAGTTACAAATTTCAAATACAGAAGTTACACCATTCTTATCCTTGATTAAATGTTATCTCACTTCATGGCTCCTTTAAGTGGTTGGTGCCATTTGGACTATGTAAGTGTGGTGTTTAGAAAATTGATTTCATTGTTTTATTAATATTCATTTAAGTCTTAAAGGTATATATTGTGATAATATTGAGAATGATAAGTACTGATCTACATCAGCATACCATGTGAGATTAGTGCAAAAACCTTTTTTAATTCATTCATCTTATTTTTATTTGATTTGATTTGTGATATAGACTTTTGATGTATCAAGGTACATTTGAACAAAACAATTGTGACCCCTATGCAACCTTTTTTTTAAAAAAACATTGCTTTGAAGTATCTGTAGTAAAGCCCTTTCCATTTAGGACAACATCTACATTCTTGTTCTCCCAATATTCTAAGTATTGTTGTACAGGTTGAGGAATACTGTTCTTTGAGATACAAATACCTGGAGGGAATCTGGGTTTGAGAAGACTGGGGGCGGATATATTTCACAAACACCAATGCAAGCCTGCATGTCCTGCCCTGAGATTTCTACTGTAAGTGAATTCCAGGTATCCAAAATAATACTTTACAGTAGTCAGAATAGAGCTGGAAGGGATCTTGGAGGTCTTCTAGACTGGATTTGGCATTTTTCTCCAAGTTCCAAGTACCTGGCATAGACATATTGTTGTTTAATGGTATTAAAGTATCATTGTAGGATGTAAGCTATTTCCAATTAAGCTGCCTTTTGCAATTGACTGATGGTAATTCTGTTGATGGTGTTCAAGTGATACTCCAGATGTTTTGGGATTGCATCCAAGGCACTTAATCACTGACACCTGCTATTTCTAGGCACTTGATTATCCCATTATGTGGTAGGGAGTCAAATGCCTTCTTGTAATCAATCCAAGCTATATTCTGCTTGGTCTTTTTTCTCTTGCAGTTTTCCAGGATCATCTTGTCAATTAGGAGTTTCCTCTTTTTCCTCTGCTGCTTGGGCGGTTTCCTTTCTGCTTGGATGGAAAGAGCTTGTTTTCAGCTACTTGCTGTGGGGACTGTATTAGCTACCACACCAGTTCTATTGGTAAGCAGGTGATTGGTATGTAGTTTTCTGATGCTGCCCCTTTTGCTGGATCTTTCATTCTGAGATAGATTTTGCCACATTAACCAATCTTCAATTTCACCTCCTTAAAGTATGTTGTTAAACTAGTTGGTTATAAGTGGATGTAGACCAGTCAGACATTTCAACCTTACCCTTTTTTCCACCATTTCTGCTGTTAATAAAAGTCCTTTCATTTCAACTTTTTAAAATTATTATTATTGTTGTCCACGTCCTTTATCCAAGCTGCCTTCTTGTTGCATTTCTATGGGTTGTACATAGCTACACCCGAACTGCACTGTATATTTTTTTTGTCAGGTGTTGACTGCTTTGCGAAATTCTTTCTATTGATGGATTGATAGAAAGGTGTCTATTGAAATGGGAGATTCTGTCTATAGTGTGCAATTCAAACTTAGTGTCTGCTGACCTTCTTGGTTATAGCTGTTATTTGCTGCTTTAATGTTTGCTGCTTCCTTAATCTCACCTTATTTCTAAGTATTATCTCTTGACCAGGGAAACTTTGATCTTCTTGTTCTTCAGCTTCTTTTCTTTCATCTGCTCCAGCTTCCTTCATCTGATCTTAGCTTTCTGATCTTATTTCCCAGCCTAATCTTCCACTTTAGTGTTGCGCTATTTGGCTTTTCTTCCTCTTTGTTGATTTTGCATCCCAGGTATTCAGTATAGCCACAGCCATGTTGAACATTAGTTGGATTGTTACTATTATTATTTTGTCTCGTAGAAGTTTGCACGAACCAAAGAAATCAAGTAGGCATTCTATTTAAAGAGCATAAGTAAAATAATATTTATATTATACATTGTAAATCTTTGTGCTTTGCATTACTAATTTCATTATACCCGACAATATAAAACATATAATATGCCAAATAGGTTTTTCATTAAAAATATGCTTATATTTCAAAAGAGGCAAGCAATGTTCGTGAAAAGGGAATCAGTGGACTTCTGAATATTAAGCATTATTACAGCTACTCTACTCCATTCTATAAGGCTCAAAAAAATAATAATAAAATCCAAAGTAAAATCATATACCTTCAGGGAAATATAGCATGTTCAAAAAAAGGAAGTGCTTTAAAATGGTGATATGGACCCACCAAATTCTTATGTACTAACTCATTCATTATAATTCCACAACAGTTATCAAGAAAAAACTAAAGATAAAGGTACTTTGAAGTAGTTCTTAACTCAGTCTTCATGAGGCTTTCTGGAATTTATGAGATAATAATGTGGCATTTATTTACAGGCCATCCTCAACTTACAACAATTCATTTAGTGACCGTTCAAAGATACAATGACACTGAAAAAAATGACTTAGGACCGTTTTTCATAGTTACGACCGTTGCAGCATCCCCATGGTCATGTGATCAAAATTCAGACGCTTGGCAACTGGTTCATATTTATGACCGTTGCTGTGTCTTTTGCGACCCTCTGGCACGCAAAGTCAATGGGGAAGCCAGATTCACTTAATGACCCCATGATTCACTTAATTGCGGGGATCCACTTAACAATTGTGACAAGAAAAGTTGTAAAATGGAGCAAAACTCACTTAACAAATGTCTCACTTAACAGAAATTTTGGGCTCAATTATGGTCGTAAGTCGAGAACTTCCTATATTATCTAAGATGTGCCCCAGCTACGGACCCCAAAGAACGCAGCACACACAAACTCTATACAAAGCTTATTTTACTCAAATAACTCAGTCTTTATCAACCAAAGGCTGTTAATAAACTGTCTTAACAGCCTACAAGAATTCTGAGATAAGGTAATCACAGTCTTACTAGAGTTGGCAGAAAGCCCAGAAGCAATTTTGCAGAGAATCCAGATGCGAAGGAGAGTGAACTAAAGTTGTTCCCTACAAATTGCTGCAATCGGCGTTTCTCCTTAAATAGGCTAAGGGAGTGGCCAATTAGCCCCAAGCCTTACTCTCGAGGAGACCTCCTCCTGAGGAGCCACTCCTGCCTTTTGGCAGCTCTGTGTGCCTGTGCATTGAGAAGAGGCTCCTCCTCTTCGTCCTCTTCACTTAAAGGAGGTTCTGAAGGCCCTGGCTGAATCCCTGCCTCTGGCACCACATCTTCTCCAGCCTCCTCACTTGAGCACCAAGTGCACAGGCTGCTAGCGCAGCACCACACCAGCCTCCTCGTTGTCGGAATCGGCTACAATCTGCAGAGGCCACTGACGGGCCACAACAAGCTGAATGCTTTAGCTGGTCATCTAACCTTCCTGAAACTGAAGCAATTAATAATTTGCATTTTAGTTTTGAGTACAGTAATTTCTGAAGCCAAATGTTGCATCTCACTCAGTGTAACAATTGGTATTGAATCATTTATATCTTGGCAATGGGGAATGCATCTGTATAAATTACTTTCTAACAATGTAACAAACAGAAAAAGAATTATCACTAAGGACTTATGTAAAATGATGATCTAGAAATTAAAAAGTCTAAAATTGCCTATTAGCATTTCAAATTAGCTTTTATTCATTATTAAACAAATGCTACCTGCGTACGAAGGCAGTTGTGGCTGGCACATGCTGTATGTAGCTGTATTACTGCAGAGCCTCAGGGCGAGGGTATTTAGGGATGTCCTGTGGATTCCCATGTACTCAGGATGATTTATCACATCAGATTATAGTAGCGTCTTTTTGTTGACTTGTTTTTTTTCTCTTGATTCTCTTGATTTTCTCTTGATTATTCTTTCAACTGTGCCAATACAAATCAATTCAATTTCCATTTATTGTGGCCAAACACCAGTACAGATAAGAAAATAAAATTTAACACCGAATTAAAATATCATTATAAAACAACCTAACTAACATCTATAAATGAGATCCAGGATACAGCCTATATTAAATTATCATGCAGATTTATATTAAGTATATCTAAAATTACAACAAAGTAAAGTATCTAAAAGCAATTAACATCAACAAAGCAATAATATTTAAATTTTAAATGAATTATATTTACAAAAAATGTATTGTGGGATATTGGCCATCAGGGTTCAATGCATTTTCTATGCTGCTGCTCAAAATCTAGTTAAAGGTAAAGGTTCCCTTTGCACATATGTGCTAGTTGTTCCCGACTCTAGGGGGTGGTGCTCATCTCCGTTTCAAAGCCGAAGAGCCAGCGCTGTCCGAAGACGTCTCCGTGGTCATGTGGTTGGCATGACTAAATGCCAAAAGCTCACAGAACACTGTTACCTTCCCACCAAAGGTGGTCCCTATTTTTCTACTTGCATTTTTTACGTCCTTTCGAACTGCTAGGTTGGCAGAAGTTGGGACAAGTAACTCACCCCATTACGCAGTACTAGGGATTTGAACCGCTGAACTGCCGACCTTTCGATCAACAAGCTCAGAGTCTTAGCCACTGCTAGTTATATGTTCTATAAATAAGGGGTATATTATCTATGAGCACGATCTGGGCATAGGCTGAATCTGGGTGACCAAGATATCTGCTAATCAGAGATAGTATGAATGTGAGTCAGGTGTCTCTATAAAAGGAGCAATGAGGAAGAACATGTTCTATGGTTTCTACGTCTCCCAAATCACAGGTGCAGAGCCTTTCAGCTAATGGAACTTTTTTGTATTTATTGTACTAGTCAATATGGCCGAGGGGAGAGCAAACCATCAGGCAAGAACTTTCAACCAGATTAAATTCAGATTTAAACTTAAGTTTCCAAAGTAAAATTTAATAAACCCATCAATTGTTTAAATAAATTACACAGATGTTGTCATCTTTTCTCCCCCTAGAAAAACAGTTGCATTACCCCATACAGATCTCAAGATGCCTGAAAGGAGAGAGAAAATATTTTTTTTCCTTTGCTATCTAATGAGCTATATGCTAGTCTACATTATGGAAAATTACAATTTATTATATTGTATCCCATATTTACTTATTACCTTGTTAGGTCAACCTTTATTAACTCTTTATTTCTTTATTTTGATAATAAGTTTAAAATATCCCCTACATTTCCTATGTGCTATAATATTTTCTTAATCTGTCAGATAGTTCAGAGGATATTATATGCTCTCTTCTATTTCCAAAATACCTGCTGCCTTTTTTTTTTTGGTCCCCTTGTTAAATATCACAGTAAAAACATATTTTATTGGGAGTTGAGCCTTTACAGTGAGATAATTGAAAGTAGAATAATGCTAATATAAAATGCATGTGAATGTGACAAAATTGAAAGCATTTTGTATTCACTTTTGAATTATAGAATTATGGTTCTATGGTTCTCGCATAGTCAGCCAGACGTTCAGACTCGATTTGGTATTTTTGTCCACCTATTGATCCTTCCCTGGCAGATGTGGATTTTTTACTGTGTTGCAGATACCGTTGTAGGATGTAACTGTTTTGAGTAAATTAAATTATATTATATTATTATGGTTAATCTTCAATTCACGGTCTGGGACTGGTAAAACCTCAATAGTTCAAGTCCTAACCAAAGGCCTAAGAGCTGTTAACGTAGCATTTGTGTATATAGGCAGTTCTGAGTATGGTGGTTTTTTTGCAAAGTCAGGATATTCAGGTGTAATAAGTTCAAAATTTCCATGTATCTAGGCAGCCCTTTGGGTATTGCTCCAAGGGCTCCTATTATTATTGATTTCTTCTCCATAGTTGCTCAACTTTAATTTGCAATTGCGATATTTTGTTATTTTTTTTTAGCTGTTTCTCTTCAATTTGTGCATCACCTGGTATTGCAATATCAATGAACCTGTCAGCGTTCCTACTTTCCCAAGTGCAAGGAGTTGGCAGCGTGGAAGCTTCTGGTGCTAATATGGGTTCCAAAGCTTGACAGAACCAGTGGTAGGCTGCAAATTTTTTAACAAGCGGTTCTCTGCCCTAATGACTGGGTGGGTGGGCATGGCTGGGTGGGTGTGGCCAACTCGATGTCACATTGAGGAGCTCTTTGCCTAGCCCACCCTCTCATGATTGTTGGGATGCTGCAATGGTCGTTAGTGTGAAAAACAGTCATGTCACTTTTCAGTGCTCTTGTAACTTTGAATGGTCACTTAATGAACTGTTGTAAATAAAGGATTACCTGTACAAAAATACAAAAGCTTCTTTGCTTGCAAAAAGCTGCCCTAAATACCAGTCATTAGATTAAAAATGGGGAAATACACACTGAAGATCAATGAGTCACAGCCATCATGGAAACTTAATCATTCTGTCTGAATACCTTCCTTTTCCTTAGCAATACCTGAAACCCGGAGTTACAAATTAGACAGGTTGCCAGAGCACATTGAGGAATTAAAATAGTTAAAATACAAGGATAACTATCAGCAGCTAAGTTACTCTTGTTCATAAAGTGAAACCCTATAGCAGAAAGGTCATTTAAGCTCTCCAGAAAGTGGGTGGGCATATTTGGGCTACAAAATGCCGAGCTAAAGAGACAATATCTTGAGTGAGGGCTAATCCCATTCTGCCTTTGTTCAGATCTTGCTGCAGGGAATTTTTGCCTATGAATATAGCTATCTCTTTATCTCTTAAGTGCTGATATCTTCTGTGGGCTATTAAGGAAGGTGGGGGCTGCTTTCCCCCTCTAAGAAAACATGTTTCTCCATTTCTCATTCAGGGAAATATATTCTTCCTTTTTAATATTTTGAAATATCAAAATATTTCATTCTTCTAGAAGAGGGGTGGGTGCTAACTTTCTACAATTGGTGCCATGTTACTATGCCATATTATCATGAGAGAAAACTAAAACAAATTGGAAGGAGGATCCACTTATTATCAGTGAACAATCATGTGCCTTGCCCACTCCGAAGCAATGCAAGAGACTCCTGTCCCAAAGGTGCTTTTTCAGGAGGGAACTGGACTTTCTGGGAACCAAGAAAGTCCAGTTGCCTCTTGAAAAAAGCTCCTTTGGGACAGCCATGACCTAGATGACTGAAGAATCTCCATAGACAAGTGACTCCTGTGCTCAGGAACTGACAAAGCACAGTTTCCCACCCAGAAGAAGCAATCATTAGATCCATTTGCACCACTTAAAGATACTAGCTGGTTTCACTCACCTCATAAAATATCCTTAGGTAATAATCCAGATTTAAGGAAAGATCACATGCCCCCAGAAAGGCAGTAAAAAAATCAGACAGAATGCCAAGCTTGCATCCTGCTTCTCAGCTATTTCTTATATGGCTATGACAACCCTTCTGTAAACAGCTGTTCCAGCCGGGTTGGAAGTATACTCCAAAAAGCTTAAAACAACCTTTTAACAATCTTTAAGAAAGTCAAGCCCCAGGAATAAAAGTACCACAAAAAACTCCAGGGGGTGGGGGTGGGGACGACTCCAGAGAAGCTCAGTCTACAGACAGAAAGCCTGGGCGTAAGGCTTACAATGTAACAAACTTTACCCAGAGGCAGTTTCTGAAAACACTTAAGGGCAATTAAGATAAGGATTAGGCTAGAAATACAGGCATACCAGAATGTTTCCTTCCTGCCTCCCTTGCAGGATTAGCCCTGTAAAGTGGGAAAAGATTTCTTCCAACAACTGGTTCTCTGAACTGCTCAGAAAATTAACATCCAGTTCCGAAGAACCTGTGCAAACTGGTAGCAGCCCATCTCTGCAATGAACCAGACTTTGTTCTTTTCCACAATAGTGATGTCAGGTGTGTAGTGGGCCAGATGTCTGTCTGTTTGGATCCGAAAGTCCCACAGGATCTTGACTTGCTCGTTTTCAAGAACCTTATCAATTTGGTGTTCTCTGTAGTATCGATGGGAGAGTCCAGGATGGGTTGTTCTAGATTCATAGCTCTATGGACTGAGTTGAATTTCTGAGGACATGCCTCCCTGGTAACGTTCCCCAGTTTTTCAACTCAGTCTCAGCTTATGGACGTTATTCTTTCAGCTCCATAGAGCCTTTGAACTGAGCTTCTATTCAATTTTGTTTGTCATCCCAAAAACCTTGTGGGGCTGGAGGGCTATTCTGAATCTCAAGGGACTCAACCAGTATCTAGTGTACAGAAGATTCAAGATGCACTCTCTTCATTCCATTATAGAAGGGATCTGGGAGGGGGACTTCTTGACTTCTAGGACCTGATGGAGGCATACTTCCACGTCCCTATTCATCCAAGTCACAGACAATTCCTGAGGTTTTGTTATGCCAGGCGCCATTTTCAATATGCGGCCCTGCCATTCAGCCTGGCATCGGCCTCTCGGGCGTTCACCAAGATCATGGCCGCATACCTCAGGACCATCCCTATAAGGATGTTACTTGGACGATTTGCTTATCCAGGCGTCTTCCCGGCCGATGGCGGAGAGGGATCTGGCCACGACGATCCAGATCCTTCAGGATCACAGGTTCTCCATCAACCTGGACAAGTGCCACCTGGTACCCACAACAAGACTGCTGCACTTAGGGGCACTCATAGACATGATAACTGGCCAGGTCTTTCTTTCTCAGGAGCACCAGGACAGTATCAGGACCTTGATATGCCAAATTCAGAAGGGTGGGGCGGTTCCATTGACGCTGTTGTCCCAGCTCCTGGGGAAGATGATTACTTGTCTGGCCATAGTGCCTTGGGCAAGGTTCCATGCCAGGCTCCTCCAATGTTCTGGTTTCCGGGGGGATGATAGGTTTGTTTCTTTGGAGCTGGATTTCAAGATTTGCTTTGTCTTCGTTGTCAACTGGGGAACGTTACCAGGGAGGCATGTCCTCAGATTCAACTCAGTCCATAGAGCTATGAATCTAGAACAAACCATCCTGGACTCTCCCGTCGATCACCATGAGAAAGGGTGTATCAGGTAAGACCAACGCCCCTCCCCAGTAATTTTTGTTGCATTCGAACCCAAACGTCTGGCCAAGCTTCCAATGTATGGTTTTGGCATTATTATTGCTATTAGTGCATATGGCTATTCTTAGAAGAAAACATGCTTTCTGTATGTGCTGGCTTTTCATAGGCTGATAATGCTCATATAGAATTGCTATGCTAGATAATACTGTGGAGAGTACCGATGAAAATTAAGCAAAAACTTTATGAAATAATAGAAATAGATGTTTGTTTATGCATGAGGCTTTCAGCAAGATGTGGGCTTCCTGGATGCAATTAAAATGTAAGATGTTATTATATAAACTCTGTTAAATCTTACTAGCACCATTAAGTTAACAATAGCAAGAAAAGAGTGGCTGGCCCATAACTTCTTAATGACTCAATTATTTCTTCCTGTTAAAAACAATCCACAAATATTTTCTTAAAAATACAAAAAGAAGATAAAATAACATTAATCATCTGGTTTAGTTCCTCAATAAAGAAAGCTGATACTTAAGACTGTGACACTGTGGATTAGAGGAACTATCTCATTATACTGTACAAGAGTCCTTACAAATGTTGAACAATTTAGTATATTGCTTTCATAATTACCATGTTATTAGCTTTTCAACTGTGGCTTTTTGTAAAAAAAATAAAATAAAAAATAACAGCCCAACAAAAAGTAGTGTAACTGAAGCTCTGTTTAAGCAATACCTTCATATATGAATCTCAGCACATGGAAAAATGATGAGCTGTTTCTTTTCTCACTAAGTCATTCAGGAGATACAACTGAGGAGCTGATTTCCATAGGTATAACTTGATTGTCTACAACAGATATTTTCACAGAAGATTTCTGCTGAAAAAAATGTGTTATACCCTGTAACTGTAAACACTTGTACTCTGGCTAGAGAAGAAAGGGTGACATAGAAGAGAAAATTCATATTCAGAGAGTTGACTGGTTCCAGATCACCTAGCTAGCTTTGTGCCTTGGGTGGGACTAGAATTCAGTCTCCCAGTTTGTAGCCTGTTACCTTAATAATTACAGGTTGATGTTTAGTGTCCAAAACTGGGACTGGCAACTCTGATGTTAAGCAAAGCATCGTTAAGCGGGAAATCATGGGATCATGACTATGCTTTCTTTTTGCCCACTTTCCCATCCTTTGAAGTTAAGTTTACTTTATTGTCATTGCACCACATACAACGAAATTAAATGCCGTCTTCAGTGTACATTATAACTATAAAAATAAAACACACATCCTTCACATTCTATACAATTGAATTGAAAACCCGATATTTCATTAGTATTGCACTATACAGTAGAATTAAATATAGTTACTGTCCTGGGATAGAAGCTGTTTTTCAGCCTATATGTCCTTGTTTTTATTATCCTGTACCATCTGCCAGATGGTAAAAGTTCAAAAAAAGTGTGCCCAGGATGAGATGATCCATAAGAATGTTTTGAACAGGAAGTAATTCAAAAAAATGTATACATGTGCAGAAATGGATAAATTAACTCTAGAATTAAAAGACAAGGAAGACTCAAAATATTTTATAGTATGGAATAGATGGTATAAGTGGATAAACCAAAGGAAAAAAGGGTAAAGATAAGAATTAGGGGAAATGCAAGCAATAAAAAATGCACCGTCAGATAGATAGAATAGGTAAATAAGTCACTGTTTGTATATTTGTATATATGTGTTTATATAATCACATATATTTAGTTTGTTAGTGTAATTGTGGATTGAAAATGTAAATTTTATGAGTGAGAAAATTTGTGTATTTTCTCTTTTTTTTCTTGTCAATATTTTTAAATTCAATAAAGTTTGTTTTTTAAAATTAAACAAACAAACAAACAAACAAACAAACATAAATAAATAAATAAATAAATAAATGTTTTGAACTTTGACATTCACCCTCTGGAGTGCTGTCCTATCTGCCACTGTGCAATTGGCAAACCATACACAGGTGCAGTAAGTTAAAATACTGTCTATGGTGCAGCGGTAGAAAGTCACCAGCAGTTTTTCATTCAGTTGTTGTTTCCTGAGAAGTCTCAGGCAGTATAATCTCTGCTGGGCCCTTTTGACCAGTACTGCAATGTGAATGCCCCAGGTCAGGTCTTCTTTTATGATAACACCCAGAAACTTACAACTGGCTACTTGCTCCACTCGGTCTCCATTGATACGCAAGGGCTGGATGTCTGATCTATTCCTTCTATAGTCCACTATAAACTCCTTGGTCTTATTGGTGTTAAGGACCAAGTTATTGTCCCCACATACGAAAGCAACCAGTCCACCTCATCTTGATAGGCAGACTCATCCCCCCTGGAGATGAGCCCCACCACTGTTGTATCATCTGCAAATTTAGTAATAGTATTATTAGCGTGAGCGGGAATGCAGTCATGCACATAAAGAGTATAGAGTAAGGGACTCAACACGCAACCCTGTGGTGTACCAGTGTTAAGAAGAAGGGCTGAAGAGATATGATTACCTAATCTGACCCTCTGAGAGCGGCCAGACAGGAAATCCATAATCCAAATTGAAATGCAAACCCTGGCACTAGGATAATTAATAAAATGGGAATTAATGTTTATATTTACGTTCACTTGAGAGGAAGAGAGTAACCAGGCATGTAATGGGGTATATCCATTAAAAAAATGTGGTGCTGGCACCCCAAGCCTACTCAGGGATTGAAGCTGTAAGCACACTACCTAAACAGTCCAGCATATTCCCCATTGTGTTCAAGATACCTCTCTTGTAATCCCTTTCTCTCTAATCTATCCACTCTGTAACAAGGGGGGGGGGAGACAGGTAAGGCACAGGACAGCACATCCTGATTGTAGTATCAATGATATGACAGATATGTTGCAAAGGTCATAAATCCAGGCATTGGTCATAAATAATTTTTTCAGTCGTAACTTTGAACTGTCAGTGAAAAAGGCAGTTGGGTAAGTGAGGTCTACCTGTACACCACACTGGCTCCTCTAAGTGTTAACAAATGTATTTAATAATATACAGTAATAATAACAGCCAATATTATAAGATTTTTGTTAAAATGTACAGAATTTTTAAAACAATTGTTTTGACTTTGAAAGACTGGCTTTGTTACTCATAAAAATCAGCACAATACATTGGATATTCACAAATATTTCCAATGATTTACTTCTTAGTTATCATTATAATTACCTAATATTCATAAATATTTAAATAATTCAGAAGACAAATCTCAGCAAGATTCAGATGGATAAGCTGAGACAGCTGCACTGTTCACAACATTGACCAGGAATAAATAGTATGAAGAGTTCTTTAATGTAAAACAACATTCTGCCCTTATGCTGGCCTCAAATAAAGGGCTGCATGCTAGTTATGCACAAAAAGATGTCTCCGAAGCAAATTCTTGTTAAGGTATATTTTAAGAGACTACCAAGTTAACCCAACACAGCCACACAAATAAAAGCTGACATTCGTTAGTTGAGTTGATGGCAATAAACTGTTGCTTATATTTATCTTTCCATATCCTATGATATAAGGAAAAACAAGTAATAGAAATGTGTCATTACTTTTATGGGCTTTTTTTTAATACGGCACAATTGAGGATAATCAAATAATAATGTTATTAGAATACACACACACACACACACACATGTAGCTACCTGTCTTAAATACCTAACTCTGGAATGCAAACAATCTATACAAAGCAATGGATATATAGTGTGTGTGTCAGAGGTGGTATTCAGCAGGTTCTGACCAGTTCTGGAGAACCAGTAGCGGAAATTTTGAGTAGTTCAGAGAACTGGTAAATACCACCTCTGACTGGCCCCGCCCCCATCTATTCTCTGCCTCCCAAGTCCCAGCTGATCAGGAGGAAATGGGGATTTTACAGTATCCTTCCCTGCCACACCCATCAAGCCATGCCACGCCCACCAAGCCATGCCCACATAACTGGTAGTAAAAAAATTTGAATCCCACCACTGGTGTGTGTATGTGTATACACATATACATACACATACACATACTATAAATATATATCCATTGCCTTGTATAGATTGTTTGCATTCCAGAGTTAGGTATTTAAGATGGGTAGCTACATAAATTTTCTAGATAAACTACTTAGAGCTTAACATAATGTATATTATTATTATTATTATTATTATTATTATTATTATTATTATTATTATTATTATTTACTTTGATGTATATACTCAAGAAAAATAAATTTGGGGGAAGCAAACTGGAAAGAGAGGAGGCAATGGAAGAAGCAATTAGAGAAGGAAAAGAAAGAGAAGCCTTGTTTAGGCATTAGAAAAGATTAAATTTGCTAGCCCCTGCCTGATAACAGCTAATCTTCAGACTAACCTTCAGAAGTATCCACGCTTTTGCATCAACAAAGTCAGAAGCCATTTGTACTTTATCAGCAAGTGTAACATAACCCCCAAAATTTGTAGATGGGAAGAAATATTAGTCTTCTTATTGGATAGCTTTAGTAACTTAAAACTTAGAATTTAATTTTAAAAAATCATGAAGCCCTTCTATTTATATGATTTCAGTACAGCAATTGACAATTGTGTTAAAGAAGTTTAGAAAAGTTGACTTCCTAATTAAGGGCAACAAAACAGAGAATAAGACATTAATATCATGTTAGGTTGTATTCTTAAAGGATAGATTAGGAAGAAAATATATCATACACAATAACGTGTCAGTGCGTGTAAGTGCAAAAAACATGCAAATATTGCTCCAACAATTCTGCAAGGGAAAAAATTACCAAGAAATACCATATATAATAAATGGTCTGCTTGTGATTGCAACTTCTTTCATGTTCCAACACAGTGAGAAAATATATTAGCATAAAAAGCAGTATATTTCCTAGCTATGACAATATGCTGCAGGTCTGAGGATGGCATTTAATTGTTGCCTAAAGCATTGTGAAATAAATGTCATTTTTTAATTAGATGTAACAAAGTAGAACCATATTAAATGATTTGTTTACAAGAATTTTGCTTAAATGGTTCTCTTATTCTAGCCAGGCAGATTTCTCCTCTCAAGACTTTTAATTGGCGAGCAGATCATTTAATATTTCCTATCACTTCCAACTCCCTCCTGCGGCTCAGGCTTCCTACTCAGGACTAAAATTATTACTGCCTTTTTTGGTGATATTCTGCAGTAAATAAAATCATCCTATGAAGTTATATATCTATATATATATCTATATCTATATATCTACCTACCTACCTACCTATCTACCTACCTACCTATCTATTTATCTATCTATCTTGTTTTTTGATTAAGAAAAGGCATAGAGATACCATGTTTTAGGTAGATAATGTAGATCTCTTGAGATGAAAAGAAACAATGAATAAGCCTCTTTGTGTGATAATGTTAAATTAAGATTTTGCATATTCATCACCTATCTCTTTAAAAGTATCTTGCATTTATCGTGGCTGATTTTCTCACAAATTGATGTCAAAGGGAAATTTATGGTCCCCTAAGCAAAGTTTGTTAAGAACCAATTATTCTTTCAAGAAAACCTGGAAGTTTGATTATCTTTACCAGCATGATATCCTTTTCATTCGCCAATCTGCACTAAGAAAGACTTGAAATGTACATTTGCCTTTATTTTTATGGTTTATCATGGCATGTGATTAATATTCTATGCTGAATAAACAGCTCTAAATAAAATTAATCTTAAATCTCTTAATTTGTTGATTGTTATTACTTTCTTACACTGATATTCATAATGTGAATGCAAAAGTATAAACACAGGAACAATGAGGATATCTGCATGACATTGTATAATTATATCACATTCAGTTAGGACACTTTTTGAAGCATATAAGTAATGATTCTCCTTATTGATTATATTCATTATTATGCAAGGAAATATTCTGGCAACTTTCCTTTGTATTCCCCGCCATGACTTTCCCAGATATATACAGCCCTTGATATGTGATTTCAGGGTCCTCTAATCTATAACAAATTAGCAGGAATATAGAGATGGAGATGGGAAAAAATGTTTCACTGATGAATGCAATTTCATAGTAGGTACTGGAATCTGTGCAGATTGTTATATAAAAATACTAGCTGAATACCCGTGCTCCGCTACGAAACTATGTGATCAGGCTTGATAAATCGACACAGCTTGAACATTAATGAGTAGTTACGATCGGCCTCTCCTCTCCCCTTCTCTCTCTCAGCCTTGCCCCATAGAAGCCTCCCCTATCCTATCTCCTGCTTGCTGCTGTGAAAGTAAAACTGAAACTGAAACTCCTCTCCTCTGCTTGTGTTTTGCATTTGGAACATATTTCTTTTCAGATGGGGAGAGGGAGTAGAACTCCTTAGCATCAGACCATGTTAATAATAATATAGGAAATACTAATGCTCTGATGGTCATTTCAAAATATCCTTTCTTAGTGAGCACCTAGACACCAAGAGGAACATAGGTGACAAATTTCAAGTTTATAGGCTTTTCTGTTCTGAAGATTTTGTGATGATGCTTGAGTGGTATTTTGCTTTTATATATATCTAGATATAAAGTTGTAGAGTCCTTGGCTATATTACCACTAAGGTCAATTTAGACTTTAACAAAAACAGTTTGTTGCTTTCCAAAAAGGCTGTTCAATTAGCTCATACTATCAGGAAATCCTGCCCAATTGTTAGGGACATTGGCAGTTAAGTACTTCTTTGCTTTGGTGTGACTCTTCTTCACTCAAATAAAAATAAAGCCGAGAGAGATAAAATGGAAAATGTTTTCAAGTTAAATACATGAATTGAGATTAAAAAATTTTGATTTCATTTTTTATTGAAACGGGGAGAATAATTATGGTATTCTTTTTAAATACTACCAAAGGATGATACAACAAGCAAAATATTGAACTTGCTCAGTTCTTTCTTGTTTGGCAGTAGTCAGTGACAATGTATGACTGATAGAAAACAAATGAGATAGTTTGAACAATATATCTGGCAATCCAGCAATCAACATTTAGAAGACTCACTGCCATGCAAAGCATGCGTTTTCCTACCATTACTTATTTCCTTCTTCCTTGTGATTGACCCACACTCTCTGTTATTTACTGAAAAATTAAATGATCATCTTCTGACCATACAGTATTGAAGCATATAGCTAGGGAAATCAGTCCATTTTTTTTCTCCTCCCCTTTTCAGAAGATAGGCCAATTTTACAGAATATTAATAAAGTCAAATTTTATTTTATTTTTTTTTTACAGGAAAAGATCAATTTAAAGTTCCATTTTAACGCTAAACTTTTTTTTTTTCATCACACAAAACCTTTCCCCCAGTAGAAGAGAAAAAATGTAAGAGCAGATTGAATGACATATAGCATCTTACAATGACCTCCAAAAGAAAGGGGAAAAAAACCAAAAGACCCTGGGACTTTTTTCCAACATTTTTTTTAAAATTTGATTTATATGCCGCCCTTTATAGAAAGTCAGCTTATTGCCCCCAAAACTGGGTCCTCATTTCATCTACCTTAGAAAGGATGGAAGGCTGAGTCAACCTTGAGCCTTGGCAAGATTCGAACCCTGCAGTAATTGCAGGCAGCTGGTCTTAATAACCAGCTTAATAACAGGGTGCCTTAGACCACTGTACTACCAAGGCTCTTAATAAACATTAATAAACAGAAAACTTTTTTTTCCCCAGAAGTCCAGGAATGCTGTTCCTTAGACTCAGTTCTTAGCTTCTTGCCTTACCTTTTCCCAAAGAACTGCTTGCAGTTTTCAAAAGAACAAAAGCACTTTCACAGGGAGAGGAAGGAACAGAGGCAAATCCCTCTTTCTGCAATATGCTTAAGTAAGCATCTCTCATTTCACCAAGAAGATTTTGCTTGAGGCAGAAGGATATATTTTCCCTGTCTGAAGCATTTATTTCTATGAATAACAACACAACAGCTAGTTAAAAAGGAAAGACGGGGGTTTGTTAATAAATTCACCTGGAAGGAATGGGATGCTTATTTTAAATTTGCATAAAGATGTAAGAAGACTGGTGTTTTGTAATGTATAATCCTCTCTCTTCTACATTACATATTTAAGCAATGCATATTTTGCTGGAATGAATGTAATTGGTATGACTGCAGCCTGGAAGGTAAGAGGTAAAAAAAGATAAGCCTAGTTTTTTCACCACTGTATCACAAATTGAAGCATCAAACTTAATGAACTATATTTTGTCATCAATAACAGTGAAGTGTCATGGTTTTGGGAATATTGACTTCAGAGATGACTTTGATTTTATTGTTAAAATACAAGCATCATGATAAGTTGCTTATATCCAGTTGTATATCCCACTAGAAGCTTCTGGTGACAAACATGCAGTGTAGTCCTTTTTAATATAGTTGATTTTTGTGGTGCTTATATTGAAAGACAAAGACAAGCCGAAGAGACACTCTGGTTCTGATACAACCCAGAATTGGGTCAAATTTCTTATTGATTGATCAAGATAGTAGGAATTTTGGTTCTTGTTCTGTCTCCTATTTGTTCTGAAATGAAAATGAAATGAAAAATGGATAGTCTTGAAATGTTTTTGATTGCTCTTAAAATATATTTTGTTCCTTGATGTGATAACTGATTAGCTATGAGACAAACTGAAGACTCAGTTTGTAAATTCAAGAAATTCTCATTCTATATGATAATGTTATCTAATTCAGACATGGCTCTAACATCAGCTGTATTTCTTCTGTTTTCCCCATCCCTTTCTAATCATCTTGTATCATCAAGAACTTTGAAATCTTGAAAGTTTGCAACAACCTTCAGCTGGCGATACACATTTTATATTTTCTCCCTTATTTATTTATTATTATTTATTATTCAAATTTCTATACCGCCCTTCTCCTTTCGGACTCAGGGCGGTGAACAGCCAAAATAAAAACATCTATACATAACATTACAGTTAAAAATAGAGTAAAAATAATTTATAAATTTGGCAGAATATAATTTATAAATTATGGCAGAATACAGCAACTCTTGCTTTTTAAAGTGTGTAATTTAAGCTCCAGTAATGTATGAAAGCATAACATGTTTTTCATCAAACACTTCCTAATATAGAAATCAGTCAGTCATGAAATCTAATAATACTGGAATTCATTGAAAGGATAATGTCATTAGAAATAATGCTTGGTAGGCATCTTCTCCATTATATGAATAGTATCAGTAGTCACTAACTTTGAGAGATAGTGTTACTAGTATTTCCCTGATCGTATTAAGCATTTTTTTATTTCAAGATAATCATTTTATTAATAATTCATTATAATGTGGCTTCAAGCATGGGTCAGTCACTTTAAAATGGGGTATGCTAGGGGAACTGATGTTATTCCTTAGAAGCCAGTTTTATACCCTGTTGAGTAAGTAGCCCATGGAACTACTGGGAGAGACCATCCAAAGCCTTGGAATGCTTTGACATCAATATGCAGATAACTGGCAGCTCTTTCTTTTTCATTTAATTACTAGGGAAGTTGCTAATATTCTAGATCAGCATTTGATATTGTATGATTGAAGCCAAGTTAATCTATGGAGGCAAAAAGCAGAATGAAAATGGCACCACCTCCAGCTGACAAATGTTATTAAAAGTCATAAACTTTTGTGAGTTGCAGCTCATTTTATCAAATGCATGGTTGCTAGATTGATGTAGGATTTAAATTGGATGGTGGGGGAGGCAGGTTGGCTATATAGATGTAAGTTTCATGACAGACAGTTTAAAGTACTTTAGTAAGTTAAGAATTATAATGTATTAAATCCTA
Organism: Pantherophis guttatus; assembly: GCF_059756535.1. Classification (NCBI taxonomy): domain Eukaryota; kingdom Metazoa; phylum Chordata; class Lepidosauria; order Squamata; family Colubridae; genus Pantherophis; species Pantherophis guttatus. The sequence continues at coordinate 144,037,865 of NC_142063.1, forward strand.
TTGTATTGAGCCATGGTGGCACAGTGGTTAGAATGCAGTACTGCAAGCTACTTCTGCTGACTGCTGGCTGCAGTTCAGGAGTTCAATTCTCACTGGCCCAAGGTTGACTCAGCCTTCCATCCTTCCGAGATGCGTAAAATGAGGACCCAGATTGTTGGGAACAATATGCTGACTCTGTAAACTGCTTAGAGAGGGCTGTAAAGCACTGTGAAGTGGTATATACCGGTAAGTCTAAGTGCTATTGCTAGTGCTATTGAGGTTTGTGAAATATCTGAGATTTTCTGAGAATCTGATGATTGTAATGGACCAGATGAGAGATAATGCATTGAAATTTAATCCAGATAAAATGGAGACTATTTAGTCAGGAAATGGACATAGAATACAATTTCAGTATGTTTGGGGTAGAGTTGTATTCTTACTGAAAATAAGTGTCAACCAAAGATGATATGGTCAAACGCGCTCTGACTTGGTTATGGTACCAGTTATAGATTGACTAGCTACACTTAAATTGGATTAATAAAGTGTACTTTTGATGGATTATCTATTCATTCATCCAGATGCCTAATCCATCGATGAATTCATAGAATATCAGTCATGTAACTCCAATTGCAGTACCCAGTTCCTTTAGAGGAGGTTGTCTTTTGCTTCTGCCTGATTTATAGTTTTTATTTAGGTATTCATATAATTTATTCTAATGTATTTTCAGCATGGTTTTTGTTTTGTCTCTTAATGAAAGTAAATTTTATAACAATTCCAAATACTGCACATATGCAGTAGAACAAGAGGGCAGTCTTCCAGGAATGGAATTGAATGTCCCTAGCTTACAATTGTTATAGAACAATTTGGCAAAATTTCTCTGTAGAAACAATTGTCATATGTTTCATGTATATGGACACCCTCGCATTCCATTGAGATTATTGGAAATTATGCCCAGAGAGCTGGAAATGTGTTTTATGTGTAGATAATGTTATTTCAAACTCATTCACTAAGTTTTTCTTTGCTCTTTGACTACAGGAATGACTTGTCAAGCCAGAACATCATACACAGAAGATGAAGTTCTCTGGGGTCATCGTTTTTTTCCTGTCATTTCCTTAGAAGAAGGATTTTTCAAAGTAGACTACTCCCAGTTCCATGCAACCTTTGAAGTTCCTACTACACCTTACAGTGTGAAAGAACAGGAAGAAATGCTGCTTATGTCCTCCCCTTTAATAGCACCAGCTGTAGGTAACAGTAAAGAAAGGAATAATTCTATAGAATGTCTAGATGGCCTCGATGACATTGGTACAAAGATACCCTCCAAACTACAGAAAATGACTGGAAGGGAAGACTTTCCTAAAAAACTGTTGAGAATGAGTTCTACTACTTCAGAAAAAGCCTATAGCATGGGGGATCTTCCTATGAAACTTCAGCGAATAAGTTCTGTTCCCGGAAACTCAGAGGAGAAACTGATATCTAAGACCACAAAAATGTTATCAGACCCTATGAGCCAATCTATGGCAGACTTGCCACCAAAACTTCAAAAGTTATCCGGAGGAGGAGGAGGCAGAATGGAGGGAAACCTTCCCCCAAAGCTGAGAAAAATGAATTCCGATCGATTTACATAACAGGAACAAACTTTTTAGGCATTACTTGAATTGCCATTATATATAATTGGGGGCAGAAAAGCAAACACATTTAAATAATATTTGGTGACTGTGTTTCTTTATAGTTTCACATACTCTGGGATAATACTCTTCCCTTTTAAGGACTGATGAAATCTACAATAAAAGATCCGGAAGTTCAGCTTAGGGTCAATTTGAAAGTTAATAAGCTAATACTATTTGGCATGTAGTATCATCACAAGCATGCAATAATAGTGTGCAAATTTTGCATATAGTTTTATGGCATGGTTCTTATTATATTTATACTGTATATTCTGGGGAAAATGTAAATGGAGTGTTAATTCTCCTATATTTCTTAAGCTTTGATTAATCAAAGCTTAAGTGAGCTACTAACAGGGCAGATTATAATTTATAAGGGCACAAAATCCAGCAAAAGATGAACATTTCAGGCATGAGCATGTGCCCATTGCATCCTCCATTTCCTTCAAAAAAGACAGGGAGTTTTCTGCTGAAACATCTCCCACTCACTCAGTAGCAGCAGCAGGTCTCACGAGAGTAAGGAAACGTGCAGGAGAAGGCTATACATAAATAAGAAACTGAATCAGATCTTTGGTTAATCTTTAAATACATATTTAATTACTTTCCAGTCAATATAGTTAAATGTGTATATTGGCTGAATCATGACCATTTTTTTTCCTGATGTAAATTGTGATGTTTTCTTCAGACAGTTACAGTGCATGTTTTCTTTGTTCAAATAAGGCTATAGCTATTAAGAATTCTGAACACCAAAACTTTTAAGCCTTAAGCTTTTTTTTCTTGCTTTAACACTTTCCCCAGTTTATTTCGCTATATGGATACTCTAGCTTTTCTTTACCTAAAAGTCAATTCTGGTTAGAAGCAGGCAAAATTACATGGCAGGCAGAGTTCTATTTTAGGCAGAGGTCATAAAATCAAGAAATTTGTTGTGATACATGCTTGTTTCATTTTCATTAAAAATAAGTATGAAATAAAGTTCAACATGGAAATATTTTCTTGATTTATTATACTGATGGCTTACTCTGATACTTCATACATTAAGTAAATTCCTTTCTTCTTATTAATTATTCATATCCATATTCATCCTACAGAAAAGTTAGGTTCAGATAACCCAGGGCCTCAAAAGCTTACTGTGAAAGATGTGTAATCCCTTGTGAAGAGCTTTTTGGAAATCTGTGAGCGCAGATAGGTTCAGAGCTATTCATAGCTTCTTAGAAATCAAAGACCTCGGGAATAGTCATCTCAATAGTTATTATAAGGTTCCTGATTATTGGAAATTAACTTGCAGATTATTTTATGACAATAGCATTTGTCAGGGTCTGCAGCTTCATTAATGAAAACAGCTTTTTTCTCCACAGTACAAGCAGCCTAATCATCGATGCAGTCTTGCCTAAGTCCACCTTAGCTGTACAAAGGCAAATAAAGACAAATTATAACGGTAACTACTATGCATTATCAGAAATAGACTAAGCAGCTTTAGTGCCCTTCTATAAGGTCTATGGACCGCTTCCAACGGATGTACAAAAAGGATTAAAAGATGCATTTGCAGCCCAAGGTTGCACTTCCCTTGCAAAATAGGAAAACAGATCACGGGTAAAAGGCACAAATCAGTTAAAAGGGCCATACTTGCAACTCAGAGCAGGCAGTTCTACTGTCGTTGCATTATTATGCTACTCGTTCTTGCTTCTACATGCCACTGAATCAACCAAAACGATATTAAACAATCAGGAAGAGATAATGATAATTCTACGTTATAAATAGCCAAAGGACTTAGAGATTCTTGGCTGGAGGCACATCTACATCCTGTACCTTGTTTTCCAAGGTTATTCCCAGCTATTACATGTATGTAAAGCCATCCAAATGTAACTTATACTCATTCAGAAGCCACTATAGTGGATTAATGAAGAAGGGAAGCCTTCATCAGAATTCAACTGTAAGGATCAGTGAGATTGGGGGGGGGGGGACTTGCAGGTATAATTTAACAGTAAAAATGCAAGTCTTCTCTTTTTTGGGCTATTTTAGCCAACACAGATTTAGAATCTTACGATTCTTTCATGAAATTCTTATAACCATAGTCCAAAAGAGTACCAAAAAACCCAGAAATACGTAAGTACAATCTCACTGCACAAAATCCTATAATAATTTTGTTTACAGTGTGCTACACACACAAGACATCAGGGATCAAGGAGTATCATTGCCAGAGGTGCCTGTAGGGTAGGAAAAATGTTTTAACACACAATCCAGTTGGCTTAATTATGGAAATTGTGTTACATGCTACAGGAAAGGATGAATAAATACCTTGGGGAAGATTTCTTCTAAGTAAGCTAAAACCAAGCATTCAAAGCAATGACGATCGATAAACCTCAGAGCAGAACCACTCTCATTGTGTAACACAAAATCTTCAGCAAGGAACTAAGATACTTTAGGTGACTCCAAGGGCTTGTGTGCTCCCAGAAGTGTATTTGACTTTTTTTCCTTTTCTGTTAGAAACTGGTTCCTAGGCCATATCAGAAACCACTTCTGGAGCTCCCTGCAATATGCCATAATTTGAAATAGGGAACTGTTCACCGAAAAAGAAAAGTCCAAAATTACCTTGAGAATTTAGTGCTAGCTGTGCTATTCTTTAGACTTTGTAACTTGGAGCCTTGGGTTGAATTACAGTTCTGCAACCAGCTTAATCAGTTAATGCCTGGAAGGTGGAAATCTGGCCTTAGACCTTTTTTCTTTTGCCATGAAGCAAAACCAGAGGAGGAAAAAAATGTACAAATGCAGAAATCAATGAAACCTGCACCATTCCAGCATTGGAATCACAAATATTAACAATTCAAGCTTTCACAGCTGGTATCAATCCAATGGGGCCAAGCTTCTGAGCTAATAAGCCATGACTAATTATCTGGTATACTGACATTTCACCAGCAACAATGGCTGGTATCTTCTGAGGTAAAGTGATCACAGGTAACTGAGCAGAAACTGACAGAGCTCTTGTATTTGTAACAGAATTAATCTCTAATTGGATAATGTCACTGGAAAGCCGGTTTCTGATTGGTTCTTTATACAAGTGAATTTGTAATTGGTCTGATTTTAACAAGTTCCAAAGGGGCTAATTTTTTTTTATTGGTCTGTCCGAAACCAGCTACTGATTATTATTTTTTCAGGTAAGACCGCTGAAGATTCTATAAAGTGTGGTTAATCAAGGGCTCTTTTTTTTTTAGGGTGACATAAAACTGGAAACCAGGTTTTGTTAACATTCAGACTTTCTTGTTAATGTTGGAGTGTTTATAAATCTCAATAGCTTCTCTCTCTGTAATTGTGCATGACAATTTGACATGATTACTAATACTTGTGTGTCTTTAAATTGAATCTATGCCCATTATGTAGCAGTGGGTGTTCAGCTACCACTGATTTTCAAGTTGTAATATTTCCCATGTTCTTTTAGTTGAATATTTTTTTTTAGTTCCAATACATACCTATGTACAACTGCAAGGTTTGTAACAAACTTCCGATGATGAAAGATGACTTCTGCCATCCTTAAGTGAATGAATAATTTCTTGGATTTTTCACATTGGTTTGTAGATAGTTTCTAAGTTGTATTTCTCCAGTAATGTTCAGTTTGGTTTGTAATTTTCTCAATAAAAGGAGAACCACCTTTCCTACTCTGGGTATATAGTTTGTTCTTTGATGTACTGTATATGTGAAGCTGTTTTTACTGTTGGATTGCATCACTTAGATGATCTCACCTCCAGAGGAACCATTAGCTGGTAAAGTCATGATATTTTAACTCATCCAGTAATCTTTTCAGATTACAAATAAGTCAAGTATGATCAGTGGAAGTTTTAATTATACTTTACTGAAGGAGATGATGGGTAGAATCAATAGTGAATTAAATAGAATTAAAACCAAATACATGTTGATTTTTAATATACTGTATGTTCAAATTGTTTTTTTTTTAATGATTAGAACATCCAAAAATACAAGTTGGCCATTCTTCTCTTTCATCGTAAATTGAATATTTTAGTGGACCCAATTCAGATGTTCTAGAAATTTCTTGAGTTCTTCCTCACCATAACTCCAGTTCACAAAAAAGTCATCCACATACGGTTTTAAAGCTGCAATGTCTAGTCAACATTGTTCAAATTTCTGTAGGTAGAAATTATAGAAACTGAACTCAGTGGGTACCCTATGTCATCACATTTAATTTGCTCAGAGAATTTGATGTTCCCCTGGAAATAAGTGCCAGTTAGGTCATGATGGAATAAATTGGTAAAGTCTTTGGAGAAGATTTTCTTAATATACACAGTAGTAATGTTTCCTTAATCAGCAACTTTCTAAAAAGTAAAACCACATCAAAACTGATTAGTACATTACCTCGTCTAAGACCAAGCTTATTTATTTCTCAATGAAATGGGTTGAATCCTTAATATTTGTTGACATAAGTCCACTACAAGGCTATAAAATTACAGATAAGTGTTTTGCCATAAGACATTAGCTGTTGGATCACATTTAAGTTTTTATGAGTTGCCTGATCTAAGAGGTCCTAGAGATTGTTCTGACAGTCATACACATTCATAATCACTGTAGCATTTCCTTTATCTGCTGGCAGAATAATAATACTCTCGTGTGCATTAAGTTTGTTTTAAGGAACATGTTTCTCCCATTGTCAATATAATGGTGAGGGGATGAGATCTCTTTAAAATTTGACCAGTCATGTCTTATTTCTTCTATAGCAGTGTTTCTCAACATTAAGATCTGGAGGCTTCAACTCCCAGAATTCCCCCAGCCAGGATGTACCTAAAAGCATGCTTGCTGGGGGAATTCTGGGAGTTGATGTCCATGCATCTTAATGTTACAAAGGATGAGAAAGACTGTTTCACATATGGGATAACATCTCATATCTACTGAGTAGGTGATTGGAAAGTGAATGATTGTACAGGTAGTCCTTGAGTTACAACGTTCAAAGTTACAGCGGCAATGAAAAGAGTGACTTATGACTGTTTTTCACACTTACAACCATTGCAGCATCCCCATGGTCACGTGATCTAAATTCAGATGCTTGGCAACTGACTCGTATTTATGACGGTTGCTGTGTCCCACAACTTAACAAATGTGGCAAGAAAAGTCGTAAAATGGGGCAAAACTCACTTAACAAATTTCTCACTTAGCGACATAAATTTTGGAGCTCAATTGTGGTCGTAAGTCGAGGACTACCTTTGAGATGGGCAGCTATACAAATTGAGAAAAAGAAAGAGAGAAAGAGATCTGTGTTTTGAAGAGCTTCCAGGTTTCCATATAAACCTGATGGAAAATATCCTTGCCATAGAGGCGAACAATATATTGATGCAGCTTTCTGTAGCATCTGAAAATTACCAGGGAGATCACTTTACCTCTGAAGATCCAGCCATAATTGGATTGTCTTAAATTCTCAGAATACCAGATAATTGGACCATGCCCTATAAGCCCGGAAGTTCATCCCCACTGCAAGTGTCAATCTTTGCTTTGAAATTTGGGTTTAGGGAATAAAAATGTGTGGTAGTAATAGCAAATTTCAACAAACCACATACAAATTATTATATTTACTTTTGTTATACTATTCTATTAAGATCTGTAAGTTATAATTAATAATAATTATTTGGAAAATAATTGAATTGGGAAAAACAACCATTTGAATTGTTTTATTTTTGTAAAGACAGTCACGTTAGGAATTTTTGTTTGAGCAATAACCCCAAAACATGTTTGAGTGCATTTGAGTTCAAAAAAATCTCATAACGTAAGCAAAAGGTTTTGTTACAATTACCTTTTCTCTACACTGAATGTTTTTTGTATGTATTTTACATATATACTTGTATTGTTTGATATGCAGTGATGTGATGACTTTTCTTTGAATCTTTAATTTAGACTGGGTTTATCTAACAATTCATGCAAAGGGACTTTCCCATTTTCTGTGCTTCCCAGAGGAAGCAACTCCTGGAACAGCTTCCCACGAAACATGGGAGCCTTTGATAGGGAGAGAGAATAAGTCACCTCTGCAGTTGTTCAAAAAGTCACAATGCATTGATTTTGGCATACTGCAATGAGATATAAAATGCATAACTGCTCTGAACTGGCTGATGCCATTCTTGCATGCCTGAAGTTACTCTGAGGGATCACAAAATGATTATTGAAAGCAATGCCACTTCAATAGTTGTTTCTAAATTACCCTAATTACTCTTTTGGTAAACTATTTGTATAGTATCTTATTCAGTGGAAACTACACAACAGTGTAATTACAATAATTACAAAATCTGTCAAAATATTACAGTATTATTCAGTGGAATCTACACAATAGAGTAATTAAAATCAATAATGACAAAATCTGTCAAAATATTACATTGGATACTCCTATAAATATATTCAATTATTTGAATGTTCAGCTGGGATGGGACGATGAGGCAAAGGGAAATTACAGTATAGTTTTGAATATATTTGTCTGGTAGTAAGATCCACTGTTTTCACGTGAGCCTGTTCTTAACTAAATGTACATCGAATTGTGTGGTTTTATTCCTTTCTTTTTAAAAAAAAAAATCTAAATATTATTTTACTCATCCATCAAGTTCTCAAAGGGCTGTGAATCATTAAAAATGTACATGAATCATTTTTATCAATCAGTGACAACAGTACAGCATATATCCTTGTAGCTGAAAGTATTTAAACATTTTACAACCTGTCATAAGCAAGGAAAGGCAGACAGCTCATCCATAGTAAAAGAGTTTATGTGAACCTGAGGTATCACAATGGGTTTTGTATAATTTTCCCCCTCATCTTTGAAAACTTGTTTAAAATTTGTGAACTGAAACATATGTTTTTGACCTTAAGTTTTGAGTTATTGGCAGTATGAATGTGTTTAATTGCAAGCCAAAAATACCCTGCCTAAACACCAAAAACGCAGAATGGAGCTGGTGTCTACAATTCTGCCATGTAAAAGAACAAATATGAAAAAAAATTACATGATTTTTCCACATCGAATTAGTAAGTCTCTTCAAAACTCGGGTTTGATTTTTGTATCACACTCACAAGGAAAGGCAATTTAGAGCGTATTGCCCTTTCTTCTGCACATAGAACATTTGTGATATTTTACTGTACCATTTATGTCAAAGGCTAATTTTATTCATACTTCTATATTTGAACCTTTGCACAGTCAGCTCTATAATCATGCATTAGAATCCACTTATATGTAGGAATAGTTCTTTGTAAAGTATATACTAACCTAACTTTTGTGCAGTGTGAGATAGCAAAGAGAAAGTGAACGGTTCTTTTGTAATTGGTAAATGATATGTAATATCATGGTGGAAACAAAGTTAAGTCTATTTTATAAGACCTAAAACATATTGAAACAGATTTTCTTTTTCTCTAAAGAATTGTCATTGTTTAACTAATGCTGTGACAAGTTTTCATTGCAATATGACTTTAGGTTAAAATATATTTTCTTCTGATAATTTCATTTAATATAAAACGTGGCTAATAATAATTTTTTGCTTTTGCCAACTGTTTTTACTTTTCACTTCATAGTCTTTTTTATCAATCTGGCAGCCACTTCAGTTCATAGTCCATATTTTGACAAATCCCTGTGCTGAAGTTTCTAAGAAAATTATGTTTGTCTGCACAGCAGGTCTGTGTGTTTGACTGCTGAATTTATGCTTGAATTATATTGTAAATTGTACATATTCAGTTTAGAATCAACTAATTGCATTTTCTGGCATGCAATCTATAACTGTATAAATGTACAAGTATATTTGGATAATGTAAAAATTAACGAACTCTTGTACTCATTAATACTGCAAGTTCAGTTTTATCTAAAGCTATATTAAACTTTCAAAAAAGAATGTACAGTTTAAGTGTCAGTCTTTGTCTAATTTATCTCAATTCTTATTTCTGGAAGGAGGACATAAAAGAATAATAATATTTCTCTTGTTTATGAAATTATGTAGGGAGTGCACAAATAGCCTCTTAGAATTTGATAGATCAAATACAGAAAACTATCTAGACTTTCCCTAGGATTTTACTTTGAAGGAAGTACATTTGATATCTGATTACAAGTCTAAATACATCACCAGCTCTTTATTTTCTATGTCTGTATATCATGTGGAGATTTATACTTTAAGTATAAAAATATGGCAACTGTACTTTTCTACAGGTAGTCCTCCACTTACGACCACAATTGAGCCCAAAATTCTGTTAATTGGAATTTTGCCTCAACTTACAACCTCTTTTACCACAGTTGTTAAGTGAATCACTGCAATTGATAAATTAGCAATCCGGTTGTTAAGTGAATCTGGCTTCCCCATTGACTTTGCTTGTCAAAAGGTTGCAAAAGGTAATCACATGACCTTGGGGGACATGGCAATGGTCATAAGTATGAACCAGTTGCCAAGCATTTGAATGTTGACCAAATGATCATGGGGATGCTACAAAGGTTGTAACTATGAAAAATGGTCATAAGTCATTTTTTCCAGTGCCGTTGTAAGCTTGAACGGTGACTAAATGAACTGTTGTAAGTCGAGGACTATATGTACTAACCCACTCATATCCACATATCACTAAATTAGTATCTTCCGCACTCGATCTGTGAAAATTCTTGTAATTCTTGTCTGTGGTCTTATAATACTTTTTCTCCTTTTCCAACAAATAACAAATGCATGCACAGTTATACAAGCTTATGTTTCTTTTTTTTTTCTCGCTAGATACTAATGCAACACTTTGGGTTGAGTAAACAGCAATATCGTGACATCTAATGATGAAAAATATGCACTGCAACATATAGAAGCAAAATTGAATTAAATCCTGGACAAGGATTTGTCCAAAGAAATTGATGACGTTTCTAGTTCGCAGGGAACATGTTTAAATAGATTTGCACTCTAAATTACTTAACAAAGAAGTACCCAGTTTTCTACTCACCTCAAATCATGTTCAGCAATAACAGTAGTTAAGTGTGTGTGTGTATCTGTGTGTGTGTGTGTGTGTGTGTGTGTGTGTGTGTGTGTGTGAAACCTGCAAGATGGTGAGTGTAGCATGTTCTTTGGTATGTGTGTGCAGTCTCTTTCGGTGTGAATTTTTTCTATAGATGTACATGGGAAGTATAACAACTGTACTTTGCAAGGACAAGACAAAAGAAATCCTGCTTCAAATTGTATTAACTGGCTTGTAGGATATTAAGTAATTTCCCAAAAACATCCTCAATCAATCTTTCCAGCAAGGAGAGGTGTCAATTATTTTACTAGTGGGAAAGCTATTTACAACTGAAGTATCTCCAGAAGTAAAATGAGGGAATTTGCAAAGGAGGCACAGTCTTGTAAGATCATACTGTTCCAACCTCTGACACTTGCATTTAGTGAAAACCACTTACTACAATCTTACCATTCAAGTGTAGTAGGGTTTTTTCCCCCTGTCCTTACAGCACTAGGCAGCCAGTCTTGAACATGGTGCTTATGTTTAGCAAGAGCTGAGCAGATTTTGAAGTCTTTGCAGAGGGCACTTAAATATATTCCTTTGTTTAAGCATAAAGCATGTCAACCTGAAGATTTTTTTTCTCCCTCTCTCTCCCTCTCCCCTCCCCTTTGTTCATTTGGGTTTGGTTGGGGTTGTGTTTTTTTTTTGTTTTGTTTTTTTTTAACCTTGTGGATTGGCCTTGACTCCTAGCAACTACACAGACCAATCATGCAGTTTCTTGGCAACAATTTTGGAAGTGGTTTATCATCACCGCCTTCCTAGGGCAGAGAGAGAGATTGACTGGCCCAAAGTCACCCACCTGTGCTCCATGCCTAAGCAGAATTAGAACCCTGTCTCCCAATTTCTATCTCAGTCTCTTTAACCATTATACTCTCACCCTTTACTGAGGGTAAGCCTCTCAGCTTATTCTACAGACATAGTAGAAATGTTGTACTGTGGTCAAATGGTGTAGGGCAGTGATGGCTAACCTTTTTGCCATCGCGTGCCAAAAACAGGGGGGAGCATGGGGGCGTTGAGCGCGCACGTGCCCACACCCATTATTCAATGTGCCCCGCCCCCGTACATGCATGCGCAACTCCCTTGTGCGACCCCGCTTTTGGCACTTGATGGTCCGGTGGGCCCGGTAGGCCCATTTTTTGCCCTCCCCAGGCTCCAGAGGCTTTCTAGGAGCCTAGGGAGGGTGAAAACGGCCTTCTTCACTCCCCCGAAGGCCCTCTGGAGGCCAGAAATGGCCCATTTCCCGACTTCCAGAAAGGCCCAAAAGTCAGCTGGCCAGCGCACGATACAGGCTGGAGCTGAGCTAGGACAATGCTCGTGTGCCCACAGATATGGCTCCATGTGCCACCTATGGCACGCGTGCCATAGGTTCGCCATCATGGGTGTAGGGTCTCCTGCTTGAGTGGGGAGGTTGGACTAGATGACCTAAGTCCCTTCCAACTCTGTTAATCTGTCCCTGTCTTAATATAAGTCATTGGTTCTTTTGACAGTTGGAGACAAGCTGCTTTCAATCTCCTGACCTGTCTGACACAACATAGGGTGACTCACTGAAAGCGCCAAAGCATTTGATTCACTACTCCTCCATCATGTTTTATAACCCAGTACTCCAACTCTGCATGCTTATTCCTCATCTGCAAATGACATTAAATGCATCCTGTAAGTCTCTATTAAGACTACTTTGAGAAAGATGAGTTTTGTGCCAAACATCAGCATGGGCTTGAATAATAAACGTATATAAATGTCCTCTGTGCCAGTAAGGACACTACATAAGTGAAGAAAGGGATAAATATCACGAGAATGGAAGGAACTTTTTATTTAATAAGCATAATTTAATAAGCTGAAGTCAGAAAACAATTCTGAGTTTGGATCTAACACCCTTCCTGTGGAATTTCAGCCTCTCTGCTTGCTTTCTTATTTATTCATCTGATTACTATAGCTGGCCATCTCAACAAGTGATTTTTTTTCCCCTCCCAACCTGTCATACACCATACTCTGATATATGTACATTTTCATATTCATGTGTATATGTGTGTGTGCGTGTATGTGTATATGCATAAATGTATGTGTACGACTGTACACATATGTACATATGTATATGTGCATATGTATAAGAGCCGAGGTGGCGCAGTGGTTAGAGTGCAGTACTGCAGCTACTTCAGCTGACTGCTAGTTCAGCAGATCAGCAGATCAAATCTCACCGGCTCAAGGTTGACTCAGCCTTCCATCCTTCCGAGGTGGGTAAAATGAGGACCCAGATTGTTGGGGGCAATATGCTAATGCTAATGCAATATGCTAATATGCAATATGCTATATGCTAACTTTGTAAACCGCTTAGAGAGGGCTGTAAAGCACTATGAAGCGGTATAGAAGTCTAAACAATAATAATATGTATGTACACATACACACACACAAGCAATAAAAATACAAATTATATTAAAAGGTTGTAATCATCATTAGATCAGACATAGAAAATATTTTGAGGTCAAAATGCTCAATGCAAGGCGTACCTTGTGGCCAGTGAGATTAAACCACTAGCACTGATAAAAAAACTTTTCTGTCTTTATGTTTTGTCATTGGAGAGCTCTATACCTTCTGTATTCAGCGTTACTGTAAATGGAGTTCACAAGAATTTTATTCAGAAGTCCAATCCCACATATTCTATGCAGTGTTTGCATTGCCCATCTCCAAGGCTACCTCCTGACAATAAAATTCCTTCTTTTGTCCCTGTGCGCTGTCTCTCCCTCCCTCCCTCCCTCTCTCTCTCTCTCTCTCTCTCTCTCTTCTTTCAATATGCTGAAAAAGTGAATCTCTTTCTCAAAAGTAGCAAAGAACATTATTCAGCTGCCTCATGTCTTCCCTTCTCTCCCCTCCCCCCTTTCAATTACTGGTCAATTACTCACAATATTTTTTTATCGTGATTTGAAATATTGTTTTTAAAAAATGGGTAGGCTCTGCCTGACTGCAGAGTTTAACTTCGTAAGAGTTCCACTGGTGGGATAAAACGATGCATAACAGGATTTTATTTAGAAGATTTATTATTGTTTGTGAATAATTGAATAATAGTTGGGTAACATCTTTCTGTCGGCCTCACAGATAATGAGTGTAATACATCAGCAGATGTTAAATCTTAATGCAGGCATATTTCTAGTGACAATATCAAGAAAATAATCCAGGACTTATCTTCAGAAAAAGAAGGCAATGTTTATTCCTGAGGCTGATGACAAACATTATCTATTCTTATTCATAATAATTGTTCAACCCACTAAGTAGAAGGTGCTTCACTCAGAGGAGGAGGTTTGGAGCTGACCCTTTAAAACAGTAAGTTTTCCCTAGGTACAAATGGAATCTGCCATATATATATGGAATCTGCCATATATATATATTCCTGGAAGCACGAAGCACGAAGCCGAGAACACCAGCCTGAAGATGACGAATGAGACTTTGTCGAAACGTCGCCAAGACACTTCCAATTTTACGTGGGAGAAGACCCGAATAATATATATATATATATATATATATATATATATATATATATATATATAGTAGTTTTGTGTTCCCTTTAGTTTTATATATATATATATATATATATATATATATATATATATATATATATATATATATATATATATATATATATATATATATATAAAACTAAAGGGAACACAAAACTACTGTATGTAATGAGCTATTTCATTCATTCAGATCTCGGATGTCTTCTGCTTGTGTTCCGTTTATTTTTTTGAGCAGTGTATACATTGGTAGTATGATGACAGAACAAACAGCAAAAAGGATTGTTTTGATTTCTTGGAGTCTAGAAAGTTAGAAGTTCTTGGAGTCTAGAAGAATGAAATATTTTAGGAACTATTAAAAAGGCAGAATATTATATTTCACTAAAGAAGGAATGGAAAAACATGCTCTCGGACACAGAAAGCAGCCCTCAGCTTTCTTAATAGCCCCCAGTAGATATTTTGTGCCCATTAAGAAAGACTGGGCCAGCCTATCTACAAAACAAAAGACCTTCAGCTCAAGGATGATGGGATTATCCAACACAGGACAAAGCCATTAAACTACAATAGGAATTGCCCAACACCCTTTCAGAACATAAACCTTCATTGCATCAGCCTCAGCAGTCCAAACTTCAACCAAATGTATCTTAGACAAACACCTAGGATTTGTACTTTGCCTATAGAGCCAGCTATAACCCCTACATGACCCATACATAACACCATAGGAATCTGACAACAGCCAATAGAATACATGTTCTTGCACAGGAACAGGAAGCTCAAATTCAAAGTCCTAAAGAAGGTATAAAAGCCACCCACTCTCAACTCCATGTGATCAGCTGCCAAGAGCCACATGTGGTTCCGTTCATCATTAAACCTTTCCAATCAGCCTCCATGTTTCCAGTGTCTTTCTCCCACCTTGGAACTGAACCAGATGGATATTTTTTCCCACAGGAGCAAACCTAGCATAAAAACTGACCAACTGCTTTTAACTCTGAACAGAGAAGATTTTGATTTCTTTGCTTTTTAACTACTCACATGGTATTTTAGGACTCCAATTGAACTGACAAGCATTTGTAATTATATTTTATTATAGCATATTGTATTGGTTATCCTCTTTCATACCACTAATATATAGTTAAAATTTGTATCTCAAAGAGCACTTTATTTTTATTTTGGCTAGAATTTAAAATCTAGTTGCTGATTGTACCAACAGGCAAACTCTCTAGAGGAATCTGGTAATAAACATGAAAAAAAAAAAACCACATTGATTTATTTTCTTAATCTTCCTGATGATTATTAAAAAAAACTCTGACAATCTAGTTGGTTGGGTGTTTCATCTGTAAGATGATAAACATATCTTTTGAGTAATATTTCAAGAGCTGTTTCATAGCAATCATCCTGTACTTGAAAGCTGTAAACAGATTAACAAAACCAGCATTGCACTCATTTTGAAAATGAAATTTATCAAAAGTGGAACATTTCTTTCTTTCTTTTTTTTTTTTGAGAAGCAAAAATGTGAGAAGCACTGAGTGACTGCTGCTGCAGATTTATGGCCAAGATTTAAAGGACCCAAAACTAATTCTAAACCCTAAATGCATTTTGGATTGGTGATGTCCCCACAGGAGCACATCCTCTGCAGTTATCTATATGTATTTCTATCTACACTACACAAACATACTTGCATCCAACGACATAGAGTGACATCAAATTAATAAAACCAGCATCGGTGATCTTCAAGTGGCACAGATGACACAGTGCTTAGAAGGCAGTATTGCAAGCTGACTTTGCCCACAGCCAGGAGTTCGATCCTGAGTGGCTCAAAATTGACTCAGCCTTCCATCCTTCCAAGGTCGGTAAACGAGGACCCAGATTGTTGGATGCAATATGCTGATTCTGTAAACCGCTTAGAGAGTGCTGTAAAGCACTATGAAGTGGTATACAAGTGTAAGTGCTATTACTATCACTATTTCATTCACTAAGCCCACCAGCAGATATGATACAATAATTTAGAAAGGAGCAGCATACATTCAGGCTTTTTACATACTGCAGAAAGGTTCACAGATGTAGTAATTTGTGCCTATGCAGAAAAGACAAATATCAGAAACCTCTAACTTGCCTGATAGGGCTGTGATATTCTGGATTTTTGTTCCTGCTTTCTTAAGACTCTTAAGAGTCCTTAAGTTTACCGCCTTCACTATGCCATAGTCATTGGCAGTGTCCTTAATACGAGTGACCACAGGTCTTTTTTATTCCAGATGAGGATGCAGGTGACTTCCCTATTTCCTTGGCAATAGGTACAAATGGCTATTATGGCTATTCAAATTCCAAAAACAACCACAAACAGCAGGCTTGAGCATTTGGGGGAGCGGGGGAGGAAAGGTTTACCTACAGTAGGCTTGCATCAGAACAATGAACAATGCTGGAAATGAATGCTTTGATTTAGAACATAGAAATAATTCGAAGCAGAGACCTGTAGTTTTAAGTCTCATGACAAGGAATACATCATTATGGCATTTACAGGTGATGGACTCATTATTACAGGTTTTTAAGAACAGGGAATGTCAAGGCTATAAATTCCACTTATTTTGTGCCAACTCTTTCCCCGTGCCTTGCCTGTCTCTCACTGTGACAGCCTGTTATGTTGCCTCTGCTAATTAACCAACACAGAGAGTTTTCTAGCAAGCCACAAGCCTGGTACAACTGTATCCTGCCACTAATGAGGAGGTTCTTCCTTGGAGGGACCGAGCTTGCCAACTAGCTGTGAGATTTAATTTGTAACCCGCTAGGACTAGCAGTTATGAAAACAATCAACAATTCCATGTCACCCCCACCTTCACAAAAGCAGTGGGCTTCTAGCCCTTTTCGTGAAAAACATCAGAAAATAAACAACATCACTGCCATAAATCTGTCTATATATTTTGCCTCATTTGAATATTAGATACTTGGTGTAATTCTTCTATTTTACTCTTAGTCTTCCTTCTAATAAATATACTAATCAGAACACTTAGAGTGGTTGTTTCTTGGAGTGATGATTTCTTGAGGGGGAAAGCTATGCCATAAATGCTGTAAAATCCAGCAATCAAAAGCAACAAAATCTCTTTTTCTATGACCTGCCCAGATAGGCCCTGCCAATGGGCCCTGCCCGATCTAGAATCCAATGATGAGGGGATCTTTGTAAGGGAAAATCAAAAAATGCCATCTAGGGTCATCATGACATCTGATTTCTGACAGCACAGAAGGCAGAGGCAATGAAATGGGACAACTCGCTATGGCTGGCTCACCCTGACCAATTCACCGCAAGACGATTTGATGTGGCCAGCTCATCACAGGATCATTTAATGTGAGATAACTGTTAACTGCCACTGTTTCTTTGACATTAATTTTTGTCATTCACATTTCATTTTATCCCCCCTTTTTAGCATCCTTCCTTTAATGATTCTGTTCCACCTTTTCTTTGATATTAGAGTAATTCTTGTATTTCTTGATTCACTTAGTTCCTTTTACAAGAGTTAGAAATGGCAGTGACAAAATTGGCCACAGTGAGTTGTCCTAGACCCCAGAGGCAACACCTCAGAAAGCAGAGACTGGCATTGAAGACCATTCAGAAGTGACAGTTGGAAAGTAATGGTGCAAATCATGTTAGGAATTGTCCTTTATGCTCACAGAATCTACTGCTTCATGAGCTGTATGGGTTAACAATGGGCTTCTGGATTGAACTCAGGGTTCATGTTATCACTTTTCTGGCTATCTGAGTGACAGTTTACCTCCACTTGGTTTTGCCCACTGTGGATGCCCTCTGGGTTCCCTCAATGAGATATTGCTTTTTTTGTGGGCTTCAGGAAGCATGCTTACTATGTTGCCATGAGTGCCCTTTACAATGATATCACTCCAGATATTTTGGGGGGTTCCTACACCCTTAGGATGTTTACAAAACTGTTGAAAATTTACTCATTTTTTCTTTGTCCTTCATGTACAAACACAGACAGACAGACACACACTATACTTATATCTACACCTACACCTACATCTACACAGATGCTGCTGTAGTGGTTGAGACATTGAGCCACCTTGACACCAAATTAATGAATAGAATAGAATAGAATAGAATAGAATAGAATAGAATAGAATAGAATAGAATAGAATAGAATAGAATAGAATAGAATTCTTTATTGGCCAAGTGTGATTGGACACACAAGGAATTTGTCTTCGGTGCATATGCTCTCAGTGTACATAAGGAGAATAAAATACATTCATCAAGAATAAAAAGATACAACACTTTGTGATAGTCAAGGTTACTAATAAGCTATCAAATCGTACTAGTAAACAAATAAAACAATATAAATGGAAAGATACAAGCAACATGGTTGTAGTCATAAGTAGGAAGAGATAGATACTAGGAAGGAAGAGAAGAATAATAGTAATAAGTCTTAGTAAGTTATTTGACAGTGTTGTGGGAATTAATTGTTAAGCAAAGTGATGACATTCGGGAAAAAACTAGATAAGCAAAGAAACAACTATACCATTCTACAGCGTTGACTTAATAGACGTTAATGATATGCCAAGGTTGCTACCTCGGAAAAGTTAGTGGAAAAAGAAGAATTTGATTTTTTTTAAAAATCACAGTTTTTAAAAGGTCTATTTTTATACAGGACTGTGACACCGGCATCATTTGTCCTGCACAACCTAGGCTATTTGATGAACAATTCGGAGTTGCAGTGTTATATCCTTTCCCCATCCTTATTATCTTTGCCTCCATAGAGGTGCCAGGAAAATAAATCGGAAAGTTACTGCAGTGAACGTATCTTGAAGATACAGCATTCAGGGAATACTTGGCAGGAGTAATACCCTCTTCAAATCTTGAATAGTAAGTTCAGTTTGAATCAAGGCTCCTTCTTGCCAGCCTAAAAAGATGGGCCTTTGGGGGGAATGATATTAAACAAAGTTGATCTTCCCCTGCCCTGCAGCAAATAATTAGCCTCTTCCAACTCCTGGAGGACTAGGTCAGTTAGCTTTGTAGGTGCTTCTGACACGAAGACAGACAGGTCAGCATTGCCTGAAAAATAGCTGGGTAAGGGTTAAGAAGGGGCATTTTGGGTGAAGAAGATTGTCCTTTCTCAGCAGTCTGTATGTCTTCCCTTGCAAAGGCTTAGAAGATGTCAGGGATTGAAAAAAAAAATGCTAAGGCTCACTATCCTGGGGGCTTGCGACTAGCCAGGATGACAAAAAATAAAATAAAATATGATACTCATAACAAAGTTATGGCACGTATCCTTCCCTAATGTATTTGAATCTTCATATTGGATGCAAATTCATAAGCCACAGGGCAGTAGTGGGTTCCACTTACCTGCACTACCGGTTCATGTTGCTAGTTTGGTTATCCTGGTTAGGCCCATATATAAGAGACTGTAGGCTTTCTTGTAATAGTAATATTTATTTCTTTTCTTCCTCAGGAACACAATTAGACAGGCACTAATCTTTGATGACGTCTGGGCGGGTGGGCGGAGCCTCCTGCTGCCACCACTACCGGTTCGCCCGAACTGGGGTGAACCGGTAGAAACCCCCACTGCCACAGGACTTGTGTTGTGACACCATGATGCACATTTCATGACTTACAAAGTAATTTGTAAGATTCAGCAGTCCTGGCTGTACAGAACTTCAAAAGAGTGCTTTGATTCAGTGATCCTTCAGTCAAATTGCCCATTGAAACAGATTAGTTTAGCAAAGCATGGGCCCTTCAAAGATAGAAGAGAAAAACCTTTCTATGTCTTGCCTGGGGCAGGTGTAAAACTAAATCTGAAATGGGTCAGTACCCAATGTGTGTTACTGCTATTAAGCAGGGAATGGAGCAAGATGTCAATGGTCTTTAATTGCTAATGTTAACCCTTTGTTTTCTTTCAGTTAGAGACAAGGCAACGGGTCTTCTCTGTCCAAATCTGTCTATATTGCTTTTAAGAAGACGAAAGTTATTGCTTTGGGAAAAAGGTAATTTAGCTTGGCTAGCAGTTAGGATTAATATCAAGCATAGAGCCACAAGTTTGTTCCATTCATATTTGACCATGATTAATATTAGTCCAGATTCCGTGGCAACCTAAAACATCAGAGAACTCATGAGTAAAACCCAGGATCCACAACCACTAGGGACTTGAGTCTCTGAAGACCTCGCTGCCTAGGAAGACAGCTGACTGTCTTAGTCAAAATTATTGAAATAAATTGGTAAGGCTCAGCTTGGCGGAGGCCTAGTCTAATAGACAGTGAGACGGAAGGTAGAAAGGTGATGGTTGAGTTTGTTCTTGTGTTAAGCCATTTCATGGATTTTGCTGATGAACCTGCTTTGAGGAGGCCTTGAATGCTGAACTAGATCTTCTATCCTTCTTCTGCTGTCCTTCAACTCTTATGGACTCCATCTCATTTGGACTTTATCGAAACCTCACAAGATGTTTGGAAGTTTATTCCCTCTTGGAAGTTTGTGATACAATACACACTTCAAAAGATGCAGTTTTAAAAGATTTGTTGGAATTGCTGTTCTCGTTCCAGTTTGTCAAAAATAGAAGCAGCTTCAAATGTTTTGACGTTCCTATGTTACAGAGGGCAGACAATTTTTTGCTGTTACATTTTCTATTTTTCTATTCTATCTTTTTTTCTATTTGAAGTGGCAGTTCTCAGATACCAAACTTTTGAATCAAACTGTGTTCTTTTTAAAATCCCAAATTAGGGCTGACTGAATTAGCCTATATTGTACAACTACTCTGATCTCATGCTGTAAGTTTCTTTAAAATATTGTTTTAATTCTGTTTCTTTAATAAAAAAAAATACTGGTTGGGGACTGGATGGGAAAGAGAAATAAGAGTTATGTCCCTCGTCATTATTCTTTTTTTTGTTTCAAGTTTTTTATTTTATTTTACATATACATATCAATGCATGAAGAGTGTGCCACCTGTGTGTCATACATTCTAATACAAATAAAACTAGTAAAATTAAAAGGCGAAAGATTTATACAATCTGAAGAGAAACCAGAGTATTACTGCAGGGTTCGAATCTCGCCAAGGCTCAAGGTTGACTCAGCCTTCCATCCTTTCTAAGGTAGGTAAATTGAGGACCCAGTTGTTGGGGCAATAAGCTGACTTTGTATAAATATACAAAAGGATAAAGGCTATTGCTGAGCACATTGTAAGCCGCCCTGAGTCTTCGGAGAAGGGCGGCATATAAATCAAAATTAAAAAAAAAAAAACTAGTAAAATTAATCATAGTTATTACATTCAACCAATTTATATATTTCCAATAATAATACACATTTATATTAATTTGTAGTCTATCATTATTTAATTATTTCATTTTAATATATTGCTCTAATACCACTCACCATGTCAAGGTGTTCTCCTGTTCATTTAAGGATTATATTAATGGAATGCTAATAATTTTCACTGCCATCTGTATTTTCCTTGGACTACAACAAGGATAGTAGGTCTCATATCAAGAGACAATACAGTCTAGTGATTAGGGTGCTAGATTGGCACTCAAGGAGATTCATGCCACAGAAGCTCAAAGGTTAATTGGGGATTAAATCCAATACATTCAACGAAACATGCAGTCATGGGAAAGATTGCACATCTCCTCTTATGATTCAGTTCTAGATTTCAAATAAATGATATACTGTTCGTTTGCTTATCAATGTCCTTAAATTTGCCATATATGATCTTAGTTTCAAATTCCATTTCTCTTCTGTCTCATTCAAGTAGACAGTGACATCATTCTGCAGAGACCCTTAACTTTATCAGTTCATTATAAATGCTGAAGATGTTATGTATTAGGATATGCATTTTCCTATTATTTCTGCTAAAAAGGTAAATTGATCAACAACTGAATGATGTTCAGATTACCGTCTGAAGCAACTAGACGATGCCAAAGCCATGTAAGAACTTTTCATCAGTTTTCTTAATTCTGCTAGGTGCTTCAAATATGCATCTTATTTCATTATTGCTTGGTTCTCTATAGCTCCAGATAAAAGCCAAAGCATCTGACAGCTAACGAAAACAATTGTTTAAAGTTAGAAGAAATCAGCAGAATACATATGTCTATTGCTATAACCTTAATGCAGTTTCACAGCCATCATTGGATGGCCCATCAGATAATTCCTTACTATACTGTACTCAATTTGGGACACAGTGGCTCAGTGGCTAAGATGCTGAGCTTGTCGATTGAAAGGTCGGCAGTTCAGTGATTCGAATCTCTAGTGCCGCATAACGGGGTGAGCTCCCGTTACTTGTCCCAGCTTCTGCCAACCTAGCAAGTAGAAAAAATAGAGACCACCTTTGGTGGGAAGGTATCAATGTTCCATGCGCCTTTGGCGTTTAGTCATGCCGGCCATATGACCACAGAGCCATCTTTGGATAGTGCTGGCTTTTCGGCTTTGAATGATGAGCACCGCACCCTAGAGTCGGGAACAACTAGCACATATGTGCGAGGGGAACCTTTACCTTTACCTTTATACTGTACTCAGTGCCCTTGAATGATTGTGAAAACATTTAATATGTACAAAGCATTGAGATGCATGTTTTGTCTACACCACGAATAAGCGAGACAGATGCATGTGAGTCTATAAAGTAAACTATTGAATTATGCAAGTTGTTGAAGTGCAATGCTGCAGTTAGCATCATGGATAACTCCGCTTGAATCACTGTTCCTTCTATGCCCTATTGATCAGTTCCCCTGCCTTAATCCGTTTATTAGATTGGGGTCCTGATCTCAATTTCTTGATTGCCCCTTCTTCCTGCTTCATTGCCAGTCTATTTCCCTGTTGAATTTGCTCTTGATACTTTCTGCCAAAGCTGCTATTAACTACAAATATGCACCCTCTGGGAAAATGGCATCCAGGCTGATTTTTAGGGACAATCAACGCAATGTGAAGGAACTACTTTACAACCAGAAACAGCATGTTTAATTTGATCTGCAATTTGAACCAGATCAACAGGATGATGTGAGAGAAATGGACCAGACCTATTCCTATTGTGTCATTATATATTAGGGGATGAATGATACAACACTCCAGATCACAGTAGTAAAAAAAGACTATTTATGGGAACTGACTCTGGCTGATTAGACTATGCTATTACCAGAAGATCTGTCTGGTTGGACCGAAGCAAGTTTGAACCCTCCACTACAGCTCCAGGTCACTCTTCCTGAAGTACTTCTTCTGATCCAGAGTGTGTGTGTATACAGTGTTTACATCCTGGCCTTGCTGGACATCATATTCCATACCCACCAAAGTATTGTTGCAGTCTAAAGGCCATGACTAGAATATCTCCAAGGCCCCTTCCAACTTTATTATTCTGTTGTTCTGAATTTGAGACTCCTAGTCTAAATTCCACCAGGGAGAGATTTCTCCAAATCATAGAGAAGATTATTACCACATACATATCATGGGTCTACTGTCTACCAGATTTCCTTTTGCCAACAGCCCCCCCCCCTCTCTCTCTCACACACACTTCTACCTATCTACTTATCTACCATCATCTATCCATCCTATCAACAAATTTCCAGAATTTAGTTTCAATTCTAGAACTACACATTTTGTCCTAAAAAAGTTGATAAAATGTTTGTTGGAGGTCTATTTTAGTCTTTATCAATTTTAAATGCAATGTATGCATTTTGTACAATAGTCACCCTACTTGTATTTTATAATAATCTGCCAAAAGAATGGTTAGATTGATTATTGAACTAGGTATACCAACTGATGGAAGAGTGATATGGATACAAATGCCAGGTTTTCATGCTACTTATCATATTACTGTTCAGTTTTAATGTTTAGTTTTAAATGCCCAAGCTTTTTAGACATACAGTCACTAAAGGCTTTTATAGAAAACAGTATCTCATTGTTCCACTCTAATAAACAGAATGACCTTTCTTGAAATTCTGTTGAGTGACTTGAGATTATTTGATACCTTTTAAAAATACCACAGGACTGTGTTCATGATAGAAGAATAAAAACCTTCCTTCACCTTTTTTCTAAAAAATATTTATCAACAATTCTTCTTCTTGGCCTTATTATTTTTAATCAAATCAAGTTAATTTTCTTTTTTTTAAAAAAAAAGAATACAATGTTTAGCCAACTAAAAAGGCTTAATAACACTTGTAGTAAAGATCTCTGTTCTTTTTCTAAATAAATTCTTCAATTTATCTGTATCTGGTGAATACCAGTAAAGTAAGGTAGATATAAGTAACTTTTTTGTTGCAGCTTTATATATATTTAAAAGTTATAAAATATCTGAGAGTCTTCTTGAAGATGGGCAGAAATTAAACTCGAGAATAGGCATAGGAATAAAGCATGGTGATGGGAAAGCAATAAAACTTTCAAATTAGACTTTTTCTGATACTGAAATAGTATCATAGAGAACCATAAATTGTAGGAAAACCTGTCCTTATAATGTCAATCTGTTAATTGTGTGATGCCATGTTAAATTACTTGCATCCTATGTATCCCAATGTCCTATTAACTGGGGCCTTTTGTATATGGAAGACAGCTACCATATCTGGACTAAAAAATTACAGGCAACCACTAGAAGGCAGTAAAAAGCCAACCTCAGCCCAGACCAGGGGTGAAATCCAGCAGGTTCTGACAGGTTCTGGAGAACTGGCAGCAGAAATTTTGAAGAGTTCGGAGAACCGGCAAATACCACCTCTGGCTGGCCCCAGAGTGGGGTAGGAATGGAGATTTTGCAATATCCTTTCCCCAGGAGTGGGGAGGGAATGGGAATTTTGCAGTATCCTTTCCCTGGAGTGGGGTGGGAATGGAGATTTTGCAGTATCCTTTCCCTGCCATGCCCACCAAGCCACACCACGTCTACCAAGCCATGCCCACAGAACCAGTAGTAAAAAAAAATGGATTTCACTACTGGCCCAGATACCATATATGCCATGCTGGACTTCTCTGCCTGACCACTACCTATTTTAAATACAATGAAGGTTTCTATAGACAAAAACATGACTATGCCAGGGGTTCACCTGTGTCCCCCATTGTGGCCAATTTCTACATGAAAGAGGTAGAAACCAAAGCCTAAACTCCTTCACGGGAATTCCACCCACTTACTGGTTAGGTATGTGGATGATACTTGGGGCAAGATCAAAATACAGGAATTGGAAGCATTCACCAAACTTACCAATACATCTGTCATATTCAAACAGAAAGATGCTAAGGAAAATAGTCTAGCTTTCCTGGACTGTACAGTACACATTAAGGAAGACAGAAGCCTTAAAATTGAAGTTTATCAAAAACTCACACATACAGATCAATATTTACATTTTGATTCTCGCCATCCATTGGAGCACAAAATGGGAGTTATCAGAACCCTACACCACTGAGCTGAAGGCCTGCCTGCAAGCAAAGATGGGAAAGAAAAAGAACTAAAATACAAGGAAACTCTCAGAACGTGGCTATCTCAAGTGGTCCTTCATCAAATCTCAAAAAAGACCCAACAAAGGTTCCTCCATAATAGACAAAGAAGAGAACAATAAATGAAGCAATGGTGTCATTCTATACATTGCAGGAATATCAGAAAAGCTTAGGAGGATCTTCAGCCAACATAACCTGCACACACTTTAAACCCAAGAATACACTAAGGCGGAAGCTTGTCCAACCCAAGGATAAAAGACAAAGCTGAGCAATGAGAATATGCAGTACAATGCAGTGAGCCATGTGCAGAACTTTACATTGGGGAAACATAACCATCACTTCATAAACACATGGCACAACATAGGAAAATAAACCCATCAGGACAAGATTCAGCAGTCCATCTGCATTTAAAAGACAAATACCACTCTTTTGAAGGCAGCAAAGCCCACATTTTGGACAGAGAAGACAGTTGGTTTGAAAGAGGGGTCAAATAATCCATTTATGTCAAAATTGAACAGCCCTCTCTCAACAGAGGGGGAGGGATACAACATTATCTATCTCCAGTCTACAATTCCTACCCTCAAAACAACGTTATAGAGCACTGCACACTAGAACAACTAGACACAAGAACATTTTTTTCCCGAACGCCATCATTCTGCTAAACAAATAATTCCCTCAACACTGTCAAATTAGTTACTAAATCTGCATTACTATTAATCTTCTCATCGTTCCTATCACCCATCTCCTCCTATTTATGACTGTATGACTGTAACCTTGTTGCTGGTATCCTTACGATTTATATTGACTGTTTCCTAATATGATTTGATTGCTTATTTGTTGCTATGACTATCATTAAGAATTGTACCTTATGATACTTGATGAATGTATCTTTTCTTTTATGTACACCGAGAGTGTATGCACCAAGACAAATTCCTTGTTTGTCCAATCACACTTGGACAATAAAGAATTCTATTCTATTCTATTCTATTCTATTCTATTCTATTCTATTCTATTCTATTCTATTCTATTCTATTCTATTCTATTTTACAACACAGAACTTTCAACAGTTCCAATAAGGCTCCACACCCATTTGCACCATTCAGGTGATCCTGACGACACAGATAAACCTCCAGGTAGCCTCAGTGACTCTTTAAAAGAATGCAAATGACCAGCTGTCTGCAAGGAGTATACATCCTTCCATTCCCCACCATCCAGTCAGAGTTGAAGAAGCTTCTTGGATGAGAAGCAAAGCGTTCAGTTGCTCCTTGAAAAAGCACCTTTGGGACAACTATGACCTGGAGGACTGAGAATCTCCATAGAAATTTAAAAAGCCAGCATTTGCTTAGATGCTGGCTGGAGAATTCTGAGAGTTGAACTCCACAAAACTTAAAGCTGCTAAAATTGGACACCCCTGATTTAGACAGTAGAGACCATTTACATCTGTATCCCAGATGTAGCAGCCTTATTGTAAGAAATATTTTTAAACCATGTCTTTAACAATTATGCCAATTTCCATATTTGACATTTCTGATTTTATGTTAAAAAAATTCTGAACTGTTTCCCTTAAAAAGATCAGGTTCTATTATAAACCTTTTGTAAATGGGTTAAAGTCACTAAGAAAGCAGCTTCCTCTTACAAAACAGTGGTACATTTCTGCCAGGTCTCCTTTAATTAGTCTTTAATGAAGTCTCTTTCCTGAAATTCCATTTTTAGCAGCTCCCTCAAAAGTTGACAGAAAAATAAGGGGATCTTCCCCAGGCATAGATGAGCTAATTATTAGGAATCACAGATGTTTGAATTTGATGTGAAATTGAAACATTTCCTTTTCTTTCTGAGTTTCAGCCTCTTTATATTTCAACATTTGAAAGTGCATCTCTTTTGCTTTCATCTCTAATGCCCTCTGCCAGTTTTGTTCTTTTAAAATATCTAAATATTCAATGTTTTTCTGATTAAAAATTTCATTTCACTTTGTGATTTCTTCTTTTAAGAACTCTTTTTTTCCACCACTAAAAGCTCATTTATATTTCAGATAGGCAAGTCTGAAAGTATATTTCTTCTCTCTCTCTCTCTCTCTCTCCCCCTCCCTCTCTCCCCCCTTTCCCCCTCTCCCCCTCTCCCCCTCCCTCTCTCTCCCCTTCCCTCCCTCTCTCTATCCCTCCCTCCCTCTCTCCTGAAGAATTCTCTTTGCTGTTGGTGTATGAAAATGTTTTCTCTTTATGCCAACATTTGGTATCTATAACAGGTATTATTACTTTATGGATTTGCTTTCATAGCTCAGATTATAAAGTACGGCCATCTCAATAATGAAGGTTTCCTAACTGCAAACAAAGCAAAATGTAAGTACAAATATTTTTTATTTATACTTTGTAGATATTTTCCTTATCCATGCAGCATCTGTACATACATAATTTCATTAGGGGTGAAGAATTTTGCACTCAGCAACCACCAGGGCCATGCTTTTATTACAATGGCAAAGGAAGGGTCATAGTTCAGTGGTGGAGCATGTATTTTGCATACAGAAGATCCTTGATTTACCCCCCTAGGCTGCATTGGAAAACAGCTGTCAATCAGGTTGGTCCTAGAGTAAGTTACCACAGAATTTTAATGTGAAAGAAGGGGAATTATCAAACCCAATGGGCTTAATCATACTAACTGTATTCAACTGCTTTAAATGTAACTACTTCTATTTCAATTACAGCTAGATTATTATTATTATTATTATTATTATTATTATTATTGTTATTGTTATTGTTATTGTTATTGTTATTGTTATTGTTATTATTAATTTATTAATTTATTTTGTATACCGCCCTTCTCCCTAAGGACTCAGGGCGGTGAACAGCCAGCAGATAAAATACAGAAAATACAAAAATTAAAACAATATTAAAAACCAATTAAATTAATTTGGCCCACAGTTAAAACACCCCCATATTAAAAAAACCCATAATTTAGCAATTTAAAATTAAACCAACTTTAAAAATATGGTCAGGTCAGCCCAGCTTGATGAAACAATTTAGTATTTGTCTTGATGTTTTTCAGGTTTTGGAGCACAAGCCTGAAGTACTTGGGCAGACTTCAGTGTCATTCCTACCTAGACAATATTACAGCTTTAAATTAGCTCCATGGTTCTCAATCTGTGGTGGGCAGAACCTGGTGTCTGTGTGTGTCTATGTCTGTATCTGTGTGTCTGTGATGTCAACAAAGGGAATCCACAAAAGTTTAAAGAAATGTTATAATTTAAATCTTGAGCTAAGCCTTGGGGGGGGGGTCCGTGGCCATGATCTGTGGCCACAAAAGGTATTTAAAGGTGGTCCATGGTGAAGTAAAGGTTGAGAATCACTACCTTAGCTTACTTAATTCATGGCATTTGACTGAACTGGAATCCAACATAGGTCACAAAAGCTTACATTACAATAAATGCAAGGTTATTAGACTATAGGCTACTGAAACTTGGTTACCTATAAAAGTATGTCTGATTTCGAGGAATCTTCATCAGAAGACAAAAATTACCTTCTTGATGCATATCAGAGTTAGCAGGCTTCAAAGTATGAAAGCTTGGAAATGCAGTTCCAGGTTCAGATACTACAAAGCAGATGTGCTCTCTCCCCCTCCCTTCCTCCCTCCCTCCCTCCCTCCCTCTTAAGAGAGGTCAGAACTCTGCTAAGTCATAGTGGGCACAAATATCAGTACATTGATACAAAGTACAGTACAAAGAATGTTCTTTCTGTGCCAATTCAGAAAGTTCAAACTGCCCAAGAAGCTGCTGATCCAGTTCTACAGAGGAACTATTGAGTCTGTCATCTGCACCTCTATAACTATCTGGTTTGGTTCTGCAACCCAACAAGACAGACAAAGACTTCAGAAGATAATTAGAATTGCAGAAAAAACAATTACTACCAACCTGCCTTCCATTGAGGACCTGTATACTGCACGAGTCAAATAGAGGGCTGTGAAAATATTTACAGACCCCTCACATCCTGGACATAAACTGTTTCAACTCCTACCCTCATAATGACTCTCATTGAACCACATCCATGACCAACAATCTGGTTTTGCCATCTTTTCTTTTATTGCATTGTTCACTGTTTTTTGGTGGCTGCCACTTCTCATCTGGTTACTGGCTTAAGAGCTAAAACCAAACACCTATTCAGGTTTGAGTCACAGTTGAGATGTCAATTTAAACTGGTAAAAGGCCCTCCTTGCCACTAATATTATGTTATTCTTTGGGATAATGCTTCCTGAAATATTGTCAGGCTCCAGAACCCAAGAAAGTCACATGATTCTTCCAAGCAGATGCCTTAATTGTTCCATACCGATAGACAGAATCTTACCAAAATAAAGCAAACTACTCCCATTAAGCATATACTGGAAACTTTTAAGGAGGAACCATCTTCACCCTCTTTCTCTCACGCAAACTATCTGAACTGAGTTGTCTTTTGCTCCTCCTGGGAGTGCAGACTACATTCTACAAATGCTACTTCTGTGTTTATGTAGGAATGAAAGCAGACCTATCATACCAGACTATTAAAATCATACCTTTTCCATACAGTATGAATATGGTAATGTGCTTCCTATATCATTTTTTTGCAAAGAAAAAAATGGAAATGAAATCAGAGCCCCTGCTATTGCAAATGCCATTCGTGAATTTCAAGAGCACCGTGTCCCATTTGCATAGCCTTTTATCTTACTCATGGGAGGTACCACTTTTATAAAAACTGAAAAGATTTAAAATATAAAAATATTACCTACAGTTTTATAAGATGCCCTTTTTTGCAATTACCTTTTTTTTTTAAATAAAGGCTTCAATTACTGCAGATGAAAAAGGAAGAGTAGCTTGCATTTTTATTGGCAGTGGAAAATGTTTATGTTTAGCCACCTGGAGGGATGAGCAAAGGTTTTCTTAATTCAGCAAACAGGATAAATTCCAGTCATCTATTTGATGCAAATGATTGCTGAAGGTTTAATTGACTGAGTAAGATAAGAAGTTGTGTAATTGACTGATACTTTGTGTTCTTATTCAACACAGGAAAAAAGAGAGAAACCTTCTGACTGTAAATAGAGAAGGCTTGATGGGAATAATTACGGAAAGGTGGGATGGCATTTTAAGATGCAATTTTCGAGACATAATCATAGATAATTCCACTGTATGATGTTCATCAGCACCTTGGAGAAGGAGCATTTTGAAAGGGTACGCTCTTTTGTTGACTAAGCTGTAAAATCATTCTAGGTATCATTTCATATTCTGATTTGTGGATCTGCTTGGTAATTGAAATACACTGTTTTAATCAAGAAATCAATAGGGAGAAGGCAAAACCAAAGCTATCAAGAGAATAAAAATTGTCTCTTCTAAAAGATAAGAACGAGCTGGACATGAAAAAAAATATTCAAGGCCTCTTTGAAAATTTGACGGTATCATTAAACTGGACTTGATGAGCTGAATGGCCTTAGAATTGTGAATGATTAAACAAACAAACAAAAGCCATAAGACTTCTGCAGAGAGCAATGCCATTTATATTGGCCATTTTCAACCTAATACTATGGAAGTAGACTGAGGTTACAAATTCCAAAATTCTAATAAGAAGGTATTCTGGGAATGTTGGGACTTTTGGTCTCAGCCTATGTGCCTGGCATTAGCTTTGGAAAGGTTGTTAAGCCAGATACTAGGGTTACCAGTAAGGACATTTGGACCATTGCTGAGAATGGATGAGCAAATAAAGCTTTGCATTTGGTACAATGTACTGGTTATAAAGAGACATGACTAAAATAATGGGCCTATGTGCTCAAACAAGTATGTGTGTATGTGCACCTCTCTATATAACATGTGCTTATGTGCATGTGTGCACGGTAAAGAAAGGAAATGTGTGACAGATGAAATCCTGGAATTAAGATCAAGTAGTTCAGGCAATTAGGGAGCATAGGAAAGAGCTGATATGGTGTCTCTTATAGCAAAGCCTTGTTTCTGAACCATAGACCCCATATGCATATTTGCGCTACCTTCTGGCATCTTAGCAATAACTAAACATGATGTTGAGTTGTCCTCCTCCAAAACAAGAAAGTCCAGTTGCCTTCTGAAAAAGAACCTTTGGAACAACCATGGCCTGGATGACTGAGAATCTCCATAGATATTTAGCTATGCACTTTGGGGTGAACACCCTTCGAATGATGCGGGGTATGAATGGATTTCCAGAAAAATTGCAGACTACAGGATCCATTTGTGCTTCACTTTGAGATGCAGCCAACAGAGACTCATCCCCAACAGCCTGCGCCTGTCTTCAACAGTGAAAGGACACTGGGCAGAAAACATCTTGCAGCCAAGAAGGCTCCACACCCATTTGCACTATTCGGGTGACCCTGAGGACACAGGTGAACCTCCAGTTGGCCTCAACAACTCTCTAAAAGAATACAAATGACCAGCTGCCAGTAAGCAATATAAATCCTTCCATTCCCCACCATCCAGTCAGAGCTGAAGAAGCTTCTTGGATGAGAAGCAAAATGTTCAGTTGCTCCTTGAAAAAGCATCTTTGGGACAACCATGACCTGGATGACTAAGAATCTCCATAGATGTCCTCCTCTATAGGTACAGTAAGATTGATGAAGAAATTTACTTTGCCTTCAGAAGCATCCCATCCCTTCTGTCAAAGAGGCAATTTTGCAAGAGTCACGCAATACGCTTACTGAACTTACTACAATATACTTAGTAAGTAAATATTCACCCATGTGTGAGCCAGGAACATGACATGAAAATATGAAGATTTAACATCCAATAATGGTAGATCAGATAGTACAGCTAACTTGATTGGTTGTGATAAGGATCTTTTACTGCCAATGCTCATGCGGATCTTCA
This sequence comes from Pantherophis guttatus, assembly GCF_059756535.1. Lineage (NCBI taxonomy): Eukaryota > Metazoa > Chordata > Lepidosauria > Squamata > Colubridae > Pantherophis > Pantherophis guttatus. The sequence goes on from NC_142063.1 coordinate 144,070,214, forward strand.
TGAGGATTTTGCATGAAAGTACCTACAATGATTGAAACTATTCTACTAGTTGTCCAATCAGCACACTACTTTCTGCTTCTCTATATCTCAAATCAAAGTCTAATGATTTCATCACCATGTAATTTTCTTTGGGTAAATCTTTCCATATTACTGGAATCAGAGAATGAGCAGAAATATGTAAGAGCAGAAGAGCTTCAGATCCTGAAGCCCTAGCAACTTTTCTGTTTGCCTGTCAAACTTCACAGTCTTATTTTGAGAATCTGCCTGTTAGTAAGAGTGCTGTTTAACTAAAGTGATTATTACATGTAATACACAATGGTGCAGAGGTAATCTACAACAACTAGTGCAGGGGTGGGGAACTATGACCCCTTTGTATGACTTGTGGTCTTCAACTCAGTGGCTGGCTCAGGAATTCTGGGAGTTGAAGTCCACAAGTCATAAAAGGGGCCACAGTTCCCCACCTCTGATCTAGTGGGATGTTTTCTCCTGCCCAGGTTCCAATGAAATCTATGGGAATTCTTCAAAACCACAGTAGTAATCCATGCACAAGCTTGTCTATAAATATTTATACAATATATAAAATGTATATAAATATATATCAGAAAAACATATAGGTGCAGAGAGAGTGATTGGCTCAAAGTCGCCAGCCAGCTTTCATACCTAAAGTGGGACTAGAACTCAAGAGTTTCCAGTTTCTAGTCTGATGCCTTAGCCTTAAATAGTAAATTGAACTGGCTTTCTGATGGATGAGATTTTCATATACATTCAGTCCTAGGCTACTTACAATCCACTTCAGAGGCATCAAGACACAATGGGCCTAATGGAGCCAAATTCAAGATGTAGGAGGTTGACTTCATTACCTTATAGCTAACCATTCCTCTAAAGAAATCCTGCTATTCTCAGATTGCTGGAGAAGGATGTTATAGGTAAAATCTCAGGATGAAGTGGCACTTCAACAAAATCAAGACTTCCTTGAGTCTTGAGGACCGCATGAGAAGGTCCAAGCAGTTGCTATGGCAACCATTTGGAAGTTGTAAGAAGTCACTGCCTTCTTTTCTGGTTTGTTTGTCTTCTGGTGTTGTTGTTGTTGTTGTTGTTATTTCTTGTCAGTCTTACCTTCAGCCCTGGTGGTCTCCAGATCCAATATTAACCTGGCCTAGTCCTGCTAAGGAGTAGCTAAAATTACATAGCCACTACAGACTTTTACATCATTGCAGTTTAGTGAATAAACTAGAATTGTTTGAACTCACAAAAGCCAAATTTAACAAAGCACATTATTTAGCACGATGTGTGAACCCACTCTTGCTGCAGTTAGAACACTTTTCTCCAGCTGAAGGAATATTACTGCAATGACATTAAAGGACATACCGAAAAAATGAACCATAAAAGCATATATATATATACCCATTTAATTAAACTAGTTTTTATGTCTCTATGTTAGGGATGAGTGGGAAACTGTCCTGGTGAGTGCTGGCCCTCATGTACTTTTTATGAGGAGCATTGGCAAGTTAATCAGATGTGTGTGAGAAATCAAAAGGGGATCTTGAAGAGAATATTTATTCCTTTGATGAATTGTTGATGCATCCTTCATCCAGATATATCTCTATGGATGGAGATTATACATTTATAGCAGTGATGGCTAATCTTTTTGCAGTCACATGCCAAAAATGGGGAGAATGGGGGGGGGGTCACGCACATGTATGCCCACACACATAATTCAAATTCAATGTGCCCCCCGTGCATGAACGCACGATCCCCCCTGCACTCTCCCCACTTTTGGCACGCAATGGCACGGTGGGCCCAGTAGGCTCATTTTTCACCCTCCCCAAGCTCCTGAGGCTTCTTGGAGCCTGGGAAGGGCAAAAACGGCCTTCCCCACCCCCCCTAGAGGCCCTCCGGAGGCCGGAAACTGACCGTTTTCTGTCTTCCGGTGGGCCCAGAAGGCCCAAAAATCAACTGGCTGGCACGTGCATGCGTGCCAGAGCTGAGCTAGGGCAACACTCGCGTGCCCACAAATATGGCTTTGTGTGCCACCTGTGGCACAGGTGCCATACGTTCGCCATCACGGATATATAGTCTCATAGAGTGAGCAGAGTTTTTAAGTCCTACTTGAGGAATGGGTTTTGCATCTTGATCTTCTTCACATAGTTAGTTACTACTGAGAAACTTTCATCAGTTCTTCAGTGTCATTGAAGAATATTCTCAGTGGTGGGATTCAACTGGTGTAACAACCGCTTCGCTGGGAGCGCTTTCCCCATTGACTTCGCTTGTCAGAAGGTTGCAAAAAGTGGATCACATCTCCCCAGGACACTGCGACCGTCATAAATATGAACCAATTGTCAGGCGTCCAAATGTTGATCACATGACCTCAGGGATGCTACAATGGTTGTAAGTGTGAAAAACTATCCTGTCCCTTTTTTCAATGCTGTTGTAACTTTGAATGGTCACTAAATGAATTGTTGCATGTCAAGGACTACCTGTAGTTGATATCCATGAAATCCTGCAACAGGAAAAGGTGAAGGAATGAAAGGAGTACCATGGAAAAGAGTACATTTGGCTGGCTGGGAGACTAATTGAATTAAAAGAATTGTGCACCAAAACAGCATGTGGCTGCTCCTACTTAGATTTCTTCCCATGCTGAAGTGTTAAGCAATAAGTATTACGTCACCTGTGTTCTGCTAAAGTGGAAAGAAAGAACCTAATATAAGAGCAATATTGGAAATCTTCTGTGCCAAAATTATAAATCAAGTTAAGTGGAATATTCAGCTTCCTAAAAAAATATATACTTGGCTTCTAAAACACAGGATATTACTCATAACAGTGGATTTTTTCCCCCAACAAAAATTATTGTGCTGGTAAGGATGAATTTTGATTTGGATTATCATGCCAATTTTCTTTTTTTCCAGTGACTCATTTAGATCTCTTCTTCCTACATTTCTAGATCAATTTTTTTATTTGAAAATCATACTTGGGGCCCATTTTTCCCCCCCTCAAGTTTTTTATTTTATATTACATGTACATATCAGTGCGTGAACAGTGTGACACCTGCGTGCCATACATTTCAGTACAGATAAAATAATATTAATCATAGTTATCACATTCATCCAGTTTATATATTTCTAGTAGTAATACACATTTATATCAAATTATAATCTTTCATTATTTCATATTGTTTAAACATACATAATACTACCGCCGTTCGGTTTCTAAACCTCCCTCTTATCATTGCACTTACTGTATCTTATTTTATAAAAATGTGTATGCTAATATTCCCCCTTTCTCTTATTTCTGTCTTTATTCTAACTTTTATTCATGTCACCATATTAAAAGATGTTCCCTTTGTATTACAATACCATCCTTCATTATTTTATTATTCAATATTCAAATATATAGTTCTAATATCAATCACAATATTATTTAAACATACAAATTAATTCTATTAATATTTTTTACATTCGTCCAATCTATATGATTCCACTATTAATATACCTGTTTATATTAAAATATGTTCTTTCATCATTTTATTATTCATTATTTCACTTTATTATTCCATATATTCCATAAATAATATCATAATATTATTTAAACATACTCAATAATACCATTATTCAATCTCTAATTTCCCCCTTTTTAATACTTAGTTCTTATTCATATTTCCCATATTTCCCACTTTGAATCTATTTATATTAAAATACTATGCTTCATTGTTTCATTATTCAATGTTTCAATATACTATTCTAATGCCAATCATGATATTATTTAAACATACAAAATAACTCTATTCATATTCTTTGCTTTCATCCAATCTATATAGTTCTAGTATTAATACACATATTTATATTAAAATATGTTCTTTTCATTATTTAATTGCTCAGTGTTTACCAATCACAATATTATTATTATTTACTTAATAATATCATCATTCAACCTCTTATTTTCCCATTTTCTTATTACTTTTGTTTCATCATGTAAAGGTATATGTACAAGTAATCCCTCAATCTCTTATTGAACACATTCCTATCTCTGTTCTAATTTCTCCTCTTGCCACCATTATAAAAAAAGGAAAGAAAAATATTTTTTTCTTTCTTCTCTGCCTTCTATCCATCATCTCTTGCCCGCATCAATACTTTAATTCTTATTCTTTTTTAAAGTTGTCTCCCATATTCTTCTCTTAAATCTTTATCTCTGTCTGTATCTGTGTCCACATCCTGCCTAGTCAATCTAAGTGTTTCTCCCCACCCCTACCCTCTTCCTCTGTCTAGCTTTGAAATTATCAGTCTGGACCCCTGCCTCCCTCCCCAAAGTATCTTCCTGCTCCTCCTGTTCTTTTTTCAGATCTCTTAGAATGTTTTCTTGATGACTCCTTGTTATCTTCTTTTTGTTGATTCCTCAATTCTGTTTTTCCCTCTATTCCTTCTGCTAGCTCCTTCCTTTCCTGGACATTATTCATTGTCCTTTGTACAATATTTTCCAATTTTTGATCTATGCCATCCATTAATTCAATAATTGCCTTATATTCTTTCTGTATAATATCCTTTATGCTTTGAAACATCAAGTCCATCTCATTCAAAGTTCTGTTCGTTTCCTCCTTATATTGCATCTTATCTTGTTTTAATAAATTCCACTTTTGGCCAATAGCCCAAGAACCATTTGTTCAAACCTGAGGTTACTCTTCAAAGTATACACTAATCACAGTTCTTCATGTTCCATAAGTAGTCAATCAGTTCCATTTATATAGGCCAGGGAGTTATCCAAGTCTCTTTAAGTCACCTTTATAGATTCAATCATATAATTTAATATTCCGGGGTCACTTTAATTAAATGTCTTCCTTGTTCTCACATTTAAATCTCCAGTGGTCATAGGGTAGATATATATAATCCAGTAAATATTTTCATAGTCCTTTAAATGGGTATTCCCAGGCTTACATTTTTTCCTTTCATCAGCAAGCGGCACTCCCAGGTTAATTTTAAATACTAGAAATCTTGTTTTAATTATTTTAAATTGTAATTCAATTATAGAAGCAGTGTTAATTTTTTAAATCTGTGATTCCAGCATTTTAAGTTGCCTTCCCAATGTCACATCTTCCCAATTTGAGAGTCTAATTTCCTGCATTTTTAAATAAATTTTTTTTCCCTCACTCTTTAATCCTTTCCTTCTGGTCTGGCAATTTTCTCAAAATGTTTGATTGCCACTTTAACATATAGTTCTAAGTAAATCCTAGATTTCTCTTTTGGGGTTAACTTTTGGGTTAAAAAAATCCTCTCACCCAGTTCCACACTGTTCACCAAAGTCTGTTCCAGCTCAAAGCTTAGATGGTTGTCGACTGTCCCAGCTTCGTGGCAGCCATCTCAGCCTTGTCATGGCTGAGAGGGAAAGTGAGCCCCTTGTCAGGCTGGAGAGCTGTGACTCTCTGAGACTTTGCAGGGCATCCCTCTTTGCTCCACCGCCCCTCCAAGATGGCTTTGGCTCCTTCTGGAGCCAACCAACAGGGAGAACTCAGCATGGAAGTGCAGAGACCCGCTCTCCGTGTCCAATCTCACCACAACTTCAGCTGGAAGTCACTTGGGGCCTGTTGGTATATTGTGGGTTGAACTATGAAGAAAAAAATTGCTAGAGAAAACTATCTAGGAAGCCAGGCTCTATTATGGTTATGGAACAGAGCTAGCACAGAGAATGCAATCTTGTTTTCAAATAGCAGTGTCTCTAGAACAGTTGAATTATTTCCTATTTCCAGGCAAAGAGATTAAGGAACATTGTGTCTATTGACACATTCAGGTACATAAAGGTAGTCCTCAACTTAAGACCACAATTTTGATTGCTAACCAAGACAGTTATTAAGTGAATTTTGCCCCATTTTACACCCTTTCTTGCCATAGTTGTTGAGTGATTCACTGCAGTTGTTAAGTTAGTAACATGGTTCTTAACTGAATCTGGCCCATTGACTTTGCTTGTCAGAAGGTCACAAAAGGGGATCACACGGCCCAGGACATGGCCACCATCATAATTACATGTCAAATGCCAAGTGTCTGATTTTTGACCACGTGATCTAAACTGGGAAGTTATTTCATCCACCATCTTTTTGCATTCTCCTGCACAGATATCTCTTCCCATTTCCTATTGCATCGGATATAGGAAGGTCTAAATCCCAGTCTAATCTTCATTGGTCTGGTTGGTTTTACTTTTCTAGGATTTTAAAGCCCACCTGGAATAGTTTAGACCAAGACCTTTGGTTCTCAATGACTTTTTATAAGGGAACCTCACTCAATCTGAAAAAACAGTAGCCACTTCTTGACAGCAATGGCATTAAAAAATAGCCTGCAAAATAATCATGGGAAGTGTATACTTATCAAACTGGGAAATATATTTCCAGTTTGATAAATATACAGACCCCACAATTATTTTGCATATATTCCCAGAACATGATATTTGGGTTTTCTTGCTTCAAAACAGACTTCCTTCCTTATACATTGAAATAGAATTTTGTGGATGAAAAGAACTAATCCAAATAATCCCACTCAGTCATCTTTGAAAGGATCCAATCTAAAATATGATTTAGTGTTTGCAGTGATCAGCTGGATCAATACTTAACATTCAGGATAATAAAACTAGTCAGTTAAAATATAACCCTAGAAGTCATATATGGCCATTTCCAACGATGACAGTGTTAAATGACAAAACACATGTTGTCATCCTTCCTTCCTTCCTTCCTTCCTTCCTCCTTCCTTCCTTCCTTCCTTCCTTCCTCCCTCCCTCCTTCCTTCCTTCCTTCCTTTCTTGTAAACACAAGCTCCACCTTTTTGTACTTGTGTTCTAAGATTATATGCAAGTACTAAGGGGCAGAGTTTGCATTGTGATTGTGAAAGATTGTGGACAATCTGAGAAAAGAATGGATGGAGAGTAGATACCAACAGTTAAGAGATGGCAGGCAAGTCAAATTATGATAAAAAGAAACTTAGCCCAAACCTGGGTTGTAGAATTTCAGAGTGTTCAAAGAGACTTAATTAATTCACTATCAATGAGGATTGCTGCATATAACAGCCAGGAAAATGTAGTATTTAGATTCCAGGCTAGGAAGGAGAATTAATCCTTTCTTACACACAGAAGCCAGTTGGGTGATTTGGGCCAGTTAAGCCTAGACTGGGAAGTTAAAAAAACAACAACCATGAATTCACTTTGGACCAAGATGGTAGATTATAATTATCAAGGTGGTAGATTATAATTGCAGGTGAATGGACTGATCCAGGATGATGGAGGAGGAGGAGGAGGAGGAGGAGGAGGAGGAGGAGGAGGAAGAAGAAGAAGAAGAGGATCATCATCATCATCATCACCACCTTTTTTTTGCCCCAAATCAGTATTAAAGGGACATTCCTGAAATTTGTGCAGTTCTTTCTTCCTTGATCTTGCCCCACTATCTGGCTCTTGACAACAATATTACAATACACATTTCATCATTTACCTTTCCTTGTTCCTCTGTAAAGTCCTATGGTAGGAGCGATTTTGTTGTTTGGAGCTTTCGTAATTGGTTTCCAGGGCATTGCTTCAATGGACAAAGTTGAATGGAGAGAAAAAAAATACATTGGCCAGAAGACCCAGAAAATAAAAGCAGAAACAAAGGAATCAAGCAACAATTTTATGTCTGGTTTTCTTGGTAAAAATGTAGTAACCCAGCTGTAGTTAAGGGCCAAACCTGAACAGAAGCACCTTGCTACTAAGAAGCTCAAAATCTGGATAACTTTCAAATCTATTGTTGGCTCAATTGTCTGAAGCTCCATGGTGCTTAATCCCTAACTGCCGTTTATTCATTCCCCCTGTATAGGCTACCAAACATGCTTGTTCCCTGTTCTTTGGAATCAAGAAAGGTAAATCCTTCATTTGGGGTACATGCTATTCTCCAGTTCTCCCGCTGATTCTGATCCCTCTGGAAATAATGTACCCACTTTGTTTAAATTCAGGATGTCCTGTGACTTTCTGTGAAAAGAAAAACTTTAATTTTGGGATTAGTTTTTCTCCAAATTAAACCCATCAGAAACACAAGGGACTAACATTTCCACCATCATATAGTGTTCCGTTACAGCCTTTAACAATGTTTTGTATAGAATGCTGAATGTTTAAGGCAAAATGCTTTCTCTAATTTAGGAGGCCTGTCACCACAATTAAAGAATGTTTCCGTACGCACAAGTGTGATTTTGTCATTTTACCAACGTTTCCCTTTCCCTCTTCTCTTTACTTGTGTTCCTCCCACTGCCTCTCTCAATCTTTGCACTGCTCTAAACACAATGTTGTAAAGGCCTCTCTTTTGCTTGTTCATTCTCACCCACCACCCACCAGAAAACTTTTCAAAGCACTTCAAGTAAAAGGACCTTCACAAGCATTCATGTCTCTGGAGGATAAAAATAAGCAACAGCCGACTGCTGTGTGGTGCTTAGGCATGTTATGACAGATGAATTATAAAAATTTCTGGAATGTCATGGAAAAATCACAGCAACTGGTCAAAATAAAGCTTTTACTTCAGAAGGCAAATTAAGTTAAGCCAAGCTCTCTTGCTGTTAGAGGTCATGCACTCTTGCAGAATAACTTGCACTACGTATAAGCGTTAACTCTCTGTACACGATTGTTTTTATATTTTTTCTAATGGATTTGTTCCAACTGAACTTCTTAGACTCAAGGTCTCTCTTCCACTTCAAACTATATGGTCCACAAAGACTGTTGTCAGTCTGTTGACTGAATGCAAAAAAAGAGCTGAGAATTTAGATGCAATGGTACCAGTAGTGGGATTCAAATCCCGGATCTAATGGTTCACTATTGGGAGCACTGGGGTGCGCAAGCTCACTTTGCTAGGGCGTGGCGCTTCTGCGCATGCGCAGAGCATTTTTGATGATGTCTGGGCAGGTGGGCAGAGTCTCCCGCCGCCGCCACCACTGGTTCATCCGAACCGGGATGAACCGGTAGCAACCCATCCCTGAATGGTACCCACCCCACCCCACACACATACTATGGTTAACAGCAGTGAATCAGAGACCAAGGCTCTCTGGGTTCAACATAGATTCATTCTAAAGGTTGAATGATACAGAACAGTGTTTCTCAGTCTTAGCAATTTTAAAATGTGTGGACTTCAATTCCCAGAATTCCCTAGCCAGCATACTACCAAAACAATACCAAAACAAAGTCACTGCTCTCTCTTGGAACAGCAGAATCTTGATAGCTAAAGACACTTGGCGATTTGCAAATTACCTCCACACAATAACCTTCCCCAGGTTGAGAGGAAGGACTTCTAGAGGATAAGCACAATGTTTTGCCATTGCCATGGGGTCCATTGGATTTGGGTGACTATGCCATCAAACAAGGGCATCTGCCAATCCCAAGTCCTTGGGGAGGACCTCGACAGGTGGATAAAAATGCCAAATCCAGTCTAAATATTTGGTTGACCATGTGACAAGCCATAATACAGGGCATATACTATGATCCCAGTAACAGAACACACCTGCTCATGGGATTCTGGGAAAATTATCCTACATACATTCTTTCACTCTAATTTCTTAATGATATGCACAAGAATTATACAGTATTATTCTTTCTACAGAGTCTCTCAGGAAAGGTAGAATAATGTTATGTCAATCCTTTTCTCTGAGATTCCAACCATGTAGGCTCATCGGGACAAAGGAAGGACGTATGGCAGGAATCCAGGGGAGGCTGTTTGAAAGCAGCCCTGTAGTCTGTGTACTCTCAATGCCTGGATATTGGGTTGCCTCATTGGCCCTGGGCTCCAACTGTCACTTTTGAAGGTAGGTCAGTTGATAATAAAATTTTCCGTATTTATGATCTTGTGGACCAGGGAGCAACTTGGTGATTCTAACTGAAATCTAGTTGAACCGGGAGGGGTGTATGGCTTTCTTCTGCTACCCAATTTGGCCCACCCGGAGCTGTGCATCACCCAAGTTCCCAGGGAAGATGAGTAGTTATTGTCACTGGTGACTCCTTAAAGGCTTTCAGAGACCTTGCTCTATAGAAAACTGGATGTGAGACCTCCTGGTATGAGTGGGCTTTAGGGAGTTACTGGAATTACTGCTAAGAGTTTCCAATGTTCCTGATAGCCCAAGATTTCAACTTTCTACATAATGGCCTTGAATCTGAGGCAGCTCAAGACTTCATAGTCTCCATGGCAACCATGGACTTATCCAAAATCATTGATGGTCTGAGGAATGCCAGGGACTGCACATTTGATCTGCTTTTTGTCTCAGGGTAGTTGTATCATGATCTTGTAGTGGGAAACATTAATATTAGGCCATTGTTATGGGCAACTGATGGACCCGCTGGAGTTCCAGTTGCAGCATACAGCTTTCCTGTAGATCTGGTAGGGCCATGGCTGAGGCCTAAGCAACCTTTCCTTGTGTGCCAATTCTGGGGCCTACCTTAATTTAATGAAGAGCTCTGGGAGGTGATGCTCCAGAGCATCAATGTCTGCAACACTATAGGAGGAATACCCAGATTGAACAGGAATACAAGTCCATATTAAGGATGATCTTGTAGCAATAAAGGTGGCAAAATGTCTACTAATAGCTATCCAGCAGTCATATCATTTCTCCTTTACCTTTAAATCATTGTGTTGTAGAGGCTCCCATAATGTGATAGCCCATAGCGGTATGCGAATTCTATGTGAAAATGTTGTACTTTCTGTATAATAGATAGTTAATGTAGTCTGTCATAAGAAGCCAATTCAATATTCATTGTGTTGTTTGTCAGCTACATCCATGGGACTACACCCAGGGTGTCTGCCCAAATGTGGATGGATTTGTTTCCAGCCTTTAAGCCTCCAGCCAATTTCTCATGTCCTTGAGAAATTGTTAGGGATCATATTCATTCTCTAATATAAGCAGTGGCATTTAGTATTTACTTCCATCATCATATTAAGTAGTTGATGCAGGTTTATGGTAAGGCTTATATCACACTGTTCTATCTTGAACGTTAATATCTGTGTCTCTCCAATGAACACAAACACATAAACAATGCCCTGCTTGATTGGGCCTCTGGCCCATCTAGTCCAGCAGTCTGTTCTCACAGCGGTCAACCAGTTACACAAGGAAGTTTACTTGTATTTCAGCAGATGGTCTTCAAAAGCAGTCATACTGCCATCAAGGCTAATAGTGTGGAGCTTCTCTGGAGCCTCTCTTCCTGCAGTGACAAACTTAATTCAATGGGCTTCTATCATCCAAGAAATAATCCAAATCTCTCTATTTTCTGTTGGTTGTAAAGGGAGGTATTTTGGCTTTCTGAGCATGGGAAATGGAACCACAATTCACCAGATGCTGTTTTCTGCCATTTCTCCAAAATGCCCCAAGCAAAATTGCATTCGGTAGGCACTGCCATTTTATTTCTTGCAAGCAGGTTAGAGTGAGATTAAACCTTGATTAAGTGCTGTTTCAGGGCATTTGGGGAAAATGAAAATTGAGAGGACAAAAACAGGAAGGGTCTAAGAGATGGGTAGGCATTTTGCCTCTCGCTTTTCTTTGGAATCCCTAAAGTTCACTTTAAAATAAAACAGCTTTTCCCAGCCATAATTAGCAATTTACCACCTGCTAATATCTCTCACTCCTCCCCACTGCCCCACCTCCTCAGTTGGCTACACTGGACAATAAACAAAATTTCATGATGTCATAGGCTACCATACTAGACTGTTATGTTAACATTCGGGTCATAACTATTTGATTTCATTTAGAACGCTTGATTTTATTGTTGCTGCTGTTTTATTTTAAAAGCACTGCCTATTAATTTCTTAGAGTTAACCAAAATAAGTCAGTTTCTGTGATGGATCAAGAATCTGGTGAACGAAGTGATTGGCGTGTACAAAACATGAACCTATTACAGTTCGTATTTTACTGGTCAGGCCAACCAGAGTCAATATTGTTAATTAACTAAGTTTCAGCATTTCAACCAAATAGAGATGAAATATGATCATTGCACATCCTCAGTTTGAGTTTCCTGTCTCAGAAAAAAATGGACATATATCACAGTCTAACCTCTCATGTGTTCCTTCAGTCCTAATATATTTATTTCTAATTATTCACCAGAAATGTATATTGCTCACTTCAGTGGAGAAACCTCATTGTGATAAGGGTGTGAACCAGTTGCCTGAGCTTTCTGGTCTGGATAGAACTACAGATGGCACTAAAACCAAAGTTGGACATAGACTCCCTTGGCCATGGCCTCCATAACCTCTTCAAGTAGTAGCTAGCAATCCAGGAGAACCAGGGGTAAAATGCTCCTGGTTCGGACCGGATCACCTGATCCGGTAGCAATGGAGGCGGGTGGTTTGGAGAACCAGTAGCAAAAATCCCTGTCTCCTCCCTCCCCCACATACCCAGCTGAGCCGCACAATCATCAGAGGCTTTTTTTAACTTTTAAAAGCATTTTTTCTACAACTTCTTTGGTCGAAAAAATGCTTTTTAAAGTTAAAAAAAAAAGCCTCTGATGATCGCGTGGCTCAGCTGGGATCCTCAAAGGCTTTTAAAAGCATTTTTTCTACAACCAGAGGTTGTAGAAAAAATGCTTTTAAAAGCCTCTGAGGATCCCAGCTGAGTTGCCTGATCGGCAGAGTTTTTTTTTCTTTTAAATGCCTCTGATGATCCAAGCTGAGTTGCCTGATCGTCAGAGGCATTTAAAAGAAAAAAAGCCTCTGCTGATCAGGCAACTCAGCTGGGATCATCAGAGCCTTTTGAAAGCATTTTTTTACAACCTCTTCGCCGAGGTTTAAAAAAAAAAGGCCACGCCCACCCAGTCACATTACCCCCCACCAAGCCACGCCCACAGAACCAGTAGTAACAAATTTTAGATTTCACCACTGAAGAGAACCTCTAATTATGAACCTGATTCTCTAAAGAGAGTGCAACCCTCCCTAAAGTCACAACTGAAGTCACAACTGAAACCAGCTCCATCTTGATAAAGTTCAGTCTAAGCTTCTTCCTTTCCATCCAGTCCCTCACAAGCCTCCATACAGTGATTCAAGACTTCAACAGATGCCCATTTGATCTCCAACCCCTTCATCCATTGTTCTTGACATTTACCTTGCTCTTAGATCCTACCTTCTAGCTTGTCCTTTGCTCCTAATGTTTCCCTATCTGCTGCCTTGTCACAGAGCTTGTAGTTCCCAATCCCTGCCTTACCACAGATTGCTACCCAAAGCCCAAGCAGCATTATTACCTTAGGAAATATTTTTTATAAGATATCTTCCATTTGTGCAGCCCCGTCTCTATGGCTACCAGAGAGAACAAATGGGAACACATCTTGCTCTTGACAACTTCTTTCCTTTGGCAAGGTATTCATTATTATCATCAGTACAGATGATTTCTCAAGTATCATAAAGTAGAACTTACTAATGAGACATCTACAAGCTGTAGCATGCACACAATCACAGTTGCTAATCTATGTGAAAGAGCCCAAGCCGTTTCATTATATTGGCAGCAATTAGCCGCCCAGAGTCCCTTGGGAGTTGGGCGGCATAGAAATGTGACAAAATAAATAAATAAATAAATAAATTACAGTTTTGTGATGCAATCTACCAGGAATTAAGAAAATAAATGGAATGGAGATATATCAATCTGCTTTGAAAGCTTCGTCCCTCAGGGAATGCTTTGGACTGAAAAACAAAAGGAGCTATAGGAAAAAATGATATAGATAAAATCTACAAATATCTCAGTATTCTACTGAAAAGTGAATGTACTTACCCTCCTCCAGAAAAACTGGGAAACATTTTGAAGGTGGTAAGCAAAGTAAAGCTAAACTGTTTATGGCAATATTTTTATTTGGTAAACTCACAAATACATAGCAGCAAGCAAAACCTTTTTTAAAAAGAACTCTTCATCTAGCAAATCAATTTTTAAAAATCAGGAAAAGGTCAGAACTAATACAGAAATGAAGATAGAGAATGGGAAATTTTTGGCTTGAATTTTGCTTATCTCAGATGGAGAACTCTTGAAGCTGAAAAGTTTGCCCACTCATTTATAGATTGTAATTAATGTATTTGAAGGCAATACCTCAAATGGAATTGGTTTATGATCTTCCCCTTACTTTTGCTTTTTTTTTGTAATGAAGCCAGTTAAAGGGTTTTGTATCTTTGATAGCCTTTCAACTTTGGTCATCCTAGATTCATACATGGTATTTTGTAATGGGGAATCTATTGCTTCAGCCCAGCCATTTGCGCTAGGAAGATGCAGTTAGAATGGGAATGCACAGAAAGCTATTTGAAGATTTGAGGTGAGCTTATTAGTACTCAGAAGGATTCTCTTGAGACTGAAGATCAAACTTCACTAAGGATAACTGAGATGATAAATCTGGGGTTGGGAAGGGTTCTGCTGACCAATTGGGAAGAAAGATCTAAGCCCAAAAGGGAATGAACTGAAAGAGAAAGGCATGTGAGGACTTGAGGATTGTCAGAGAGCTGCTAGGGAAAGTGCTCTTGAAACAAAAATAGTATTTGATGGTAAAAAAGAAAAAGAGTCTTATTCGTTGAAAAATCAAGGGTTCTTAACAATTCCTCAATTAAATATTGTTTTATTCAGATCCAATTTCATTTCTGATACAGCTGCAGTGGTTGCAAAACATAGTTGATATTGACTGATCTCAAAAAAAAAAAAAAAAAAGAAAGCTAAGGCCAGTATCAAATCAAGTTAGTAATTGAATGGGAGGCTACAAGGACATCTTGGTAGATTAGATTAAAGAAGACAATGACAAATAATTCATATTCATAGAGGTTAGATCTTCAAAATTGTTACTTATTAGTTACTTGATTTCCAGGTAATTCCATGTAAAGCAATGGAGACTGACTGAGGTATTACTAACCATACTGGTAGCTTCTTCAGACCAGTTCTGAATCTGAACTTGGCAACATAAAGTTATGTCCATATAGAGGGCACAAAATGGAATGGAAAGCACTCCCCATGGTATATGGAGTTGAGGGAGATGAAGCACAAGAAGAGACAACCATGTGGCCAAAGTGGGTCTTATCTCTTAATATCTAGATTACAAGCCCAGTTCATCCTAGCTTCATACACAGAGACACACAGTCATCAAAATGTGCACTTGTATGTAAATATTTAGTCAACGCTGATGAAACGGTGTGTTTCAATGAATCCCCGAGGGAACACAAATTGACCTAACTTCAATATAACGTTAAACACAGCATCTTTTTTCCGAGTATGAATGCATAGATAACAATTTGTGTGCAGATGGATTCAACCAAGAGGATAATGAGTATGGCAGGTACAAATGTATGAATATTCTTCTTTCAGGGCTATTTTTTTTTAACTGTAAAGTTTTTAACGATGTCCCAAAAGGTGATTGACTCATTGCCTTCTGTTAGCCAGGTAGAGACAATTCAAAATAGCATCAAATCTTATGACCCTTCTAATCTCTGAGGATTACAGTCACCTCTGTATTGTTCTGCCTATTTTTAAAAACCATGGGTTCCTCAAGGTGATAGTCTAAGCATTTGACAGTGAAAACAATTCAATCTTACTGTCAAGCACTGGGGAAATCAGGAGATGCAGGCAGTTCAAATGAGTATAAAGATTTATTACAAGCTTAAGCTGTGTACAAGAATCTGAACTACTAACAGTCAAGGGAAATTCGTGGGAGTTAAGAATAGAAAGGAATTCAAGGTGGGCTGGATTTAAATCTCTCTTTTTTTGTCAGAAATTTGTATTAAGTTATAAAATAAGGTACAAAATACAAAAGAGAATAGGAAGACAGTGAGGGGAAAGGGGGTAAAGAAAAGTGAAGAAGGGCTGAGAAAAAAAAAAGTGTTGACTTAGATCTCTTGTGGGCCCGCAGGGATTCATGACTGATGACATGTTTGACCTCTCCCTCATGCTCTGCCTTACAAGAGATGGAAGGTTTTTTAAAAAATACTTCCTATTACTCATTTCAGCTGTGAGAAACATTATTAAGGTATGGAAGTTACACGGAACTGAAATCTCAACCTGAAAACTGTTCAGGTGTGCAAACAGAATCCAAGATTACTGCAAACAATCTGCTCAAAAGTTTAGCTGACAACAGAGCAGTGGGCCACCAACCCATAATACAGCATTATTTATACAACAATGATCTGAACAGGACAGCTTCAGAAGGAAAAAAAATATTTGACTGCAACACAAAAGGCACTACCTAAAATATGCAAAAGAAAATCTATTTTGCAGCAAAGTGAGAAATCAAACACTGAACTGTTCAGCTACAACACACATCAGGAGAATACATCAGGAGAAAAAAAATAGATAAACTGTCTGAAGAACAGAACACCTTGCCCCCACAGAGGTAGCTCTATTATGCTTTGATGCTGTACACAGAAACAATTGTGCCGGAAAGGAAACATGGATTCAAATGAATATCAACATATTCTAGTGTTAAGTCTGGAGAGGTTTTCATGGTTTACTTCACAAAATAGCATCCAATGTCTAAAGTTGCCTCATTTCCTACTTTTATGTGATATGTCATTCCTTTTCTAAGGCAAACCTTTGCTCTCTACTTGTTACTGGGACAGGAAATGTGCCATCCTTCTGAGTTGAGCAATGAATCTCTTTAGGCAGAAGAAACTGTCAGCACAACTTCTAAATTAGATATTTCTCAGGTCCAGAGCTCATATCTGGGAGTCTCTGCCTTCCAAAAGAGTGCTATGGGCTGTGAGTTCCTCAACCCAGCACATTCTCAGATATACAATGCATCCAGATAGCAGTAAATATGTCTACCTGCTTTAAGTACCTTGGTACAGTTTTAGGTTGCCAGATATAAACGGGGAACACAGTTGATATTCTTTTCTTAGTTATTTAAAGAATTTTGCAAAGTATACAAAATAAGCACAGAACCTGTAAAAAATGACCAATATGAAGAAAGGTAGAAGCATAAGAATATATTTATATGTAGACACATCAGACAATTGGCCAATCTCTTCTGTTTTCAGAGGTACTGAGAAAAAGAGATAAGCAAAAAAGCAAAGAAGTGTTGGTTTACAGCTGAGAGAGCAACGATCAAGGAATTATGATTAATTTCCTTGTCCTTTGCTAAATGTCTATGGAGATTCACATTCATCCAGGTCATGGTTGTCTCAAAGGTGCTTTTTCAAGAGGCGACTTTCTACGAATATCTTCAAAGAAAAACCAGATAGTCCAGTTGCCTCTTGAAAAAGCACCTTTGGGACTCCTTTGTCCTTTGCTATTAGTTGGCTCCAGTCCATTCTTTCCTTGGCTATTTGGCTACTCTGGATTGGATCCCTATTACTCAGTTGAGTTTGGGATTGGCTCCTGTAGGCAATGTTCCAACCTTCCTATCTTTATGATTGGAACAGAGAGATGCTGCATCTCCTGACAATTTAGTATTCCAGGGTCCCTGACTCCTTTTTTATTATTATTATTATTATTTTTATATTTTATTATTAAAATAACATTACAAACAACATATACAATACTTCACCCTGTGCTATACATAAGAAAGGAAGATTTGGTTCTTCGGATATATCCTCATGATCACCAAAATCCATGTTCTCGGGGTACAGGTACCGAAGCATCCAATTTTCCCAGCGCATAGTCCACAAATGGTTTCCAAATTTTCCAGAAAATATCTTCTTTATAGTCACCATTTCTAATTTTAATATCACATGTCATTTTATTGTTTAAAGCTAATTTCCACATTTCACAATACCATTCTTCTATTCTAAAATTCACATCTAATTTCCAATATCTGGCTATTATAATTCTACCCATTATAATCATAATTCTAATCAATTCTTTCTCATATTTTGTTGGTTCTGTTTCCTTAATTATCAACAGTAATATAGTTTCTGGTCTCAATATTATTGCTTTCCCCATCATTTCAAATATCATTTTCTCCAATTGTTGCCAAAACTGACTCCTGACTTTAGCCCTTCAGCCTCCTTACTTATGTTACTGGACCGGGACGCCTTGCGCACGGTCACTCATGCCCTCGTCACTTCCCGTCTGGACTACTGTAATGCTCTCTACATGGGGCTCCCCGTGAAGAGCACTCAGAAGCTCCAACTGGTCAAGAATGTGGCCGCGCGGGTGATTATGGGAGCAACACGGCGCACCCATGTACAACCTCTCCTGTGCAAGCTGCACTGGCTCCCGGTGGTCTTCCGGGTGCGATTCAAGGTGCTGGGCGGTATAAAAATTTAAAAATTTAAAAAATAAATAAATAAATAAATAAATAAATAAATAAATAAGCAGGATTCTCATTTATGCAGATACTATAAACTGCTTAGAGAGGCTTTAAAGCACTGTGAAGCGGTATATAAGTCTAAGTGCTATTGCTATTGCTATTATCACTCTTTCCTTCTCAGGCTATAGGATTCCTTAGCATATTCATGCTTATGAGGAACATAAAGAGATAAAAACTAATGTTTTAGATAGTTTCATTTCCATAATAACAACAATGGCGGCAGCAACAGCAAGGTTGCATGTCAATGTTCAACATTCAGCAGAGAACACAAAGCTGATCAATCCACGTCATATTCCAGTGCAAGACAAGAGAAAGGATTACATATCATGCATAATTGACATACAAGTAACACCGTAAGCCTAATACAAATTTACTAAAAGATCCTTGGGGCAACTAGTCCTAACACTAGCAACCAATGTTTCACGGGCAGGCAAGGAAAAAGCAGCTGAAAAGACAATGACCTTAAATATATGTCGAAATTATCCATGAAGCACTTAAATACACGAAAGAAAGATTTTGGAATGGATTTCATGGTCTCCAGACCTAAACATTATTGATAATCAAAAATGGAGTCCATGCAAGCCAATCTAAGAATATTTCTTGGCTAGAACTGTTCTGCAAGAAAGTGTGGGGAGAAATACCTCAAAGCAAGGATGGACTCTTAGCTGGTTAGAGGAAGTTGAGAGTTTAGCTGAAAGTGGTATAACTGAATGGTCGTCCAAACTTCTGTGTATAGTAAGGTAAAGGTAAACGTTCCCCTTGCACATATGTGCTAGTCGTTCCTGACTCTAGGGGGCGGTGCTCATCTCCATTTAAAAGCTGAAGAGCCAGCGCTGTCCGAAGACGTCTCCGTGGCCGGCATGACTAAACGCCAAAGGCGCACAGAACACTGTTACCTTCCCACCAAAGGTGGTCCCTATTTTTCTACTTGCATTTTTTAAGTGCTTTCGAACTGCTAGGTTGGCAGAAGCTGGGACAAGTAATGGGAGCTCATCCTATTACACGGCACTAGGGATTCGAACTGCTGAACTGCTGACCTTTTGATCAACAAGCTCAGCATCTTAGCCACTGAGCCACCACGTCCCTTTTCTGTGTATAGTAGGGAAACAGATATTTACAAGTTTCCTCTCCTAAACAACACTGTGGATTCTCTGTAGCTTTTTTGCTCAATATTTCTTTCTTTAGCCTCTGTAATAGGAAGATATTTGATCATGCACACTGTTTCTCTGTTTCTCCCTCTCCCTCTCTCCCTCTCCCTCCAGAGATAAGGGCGTCATTTAGAGAGCTCCTTTCACTTATCTCAAGTTCGTCCTCAATCTGAAATATAAACTGGGAAATATAAGAAGGCTAAACAGTTTCTTCCATCTGCATATGATGAACCACAGCCTCTCTTTCCCTTGAATACATTAAGAGAGTGTTTGAATAAGCCGACTAAATACCGTGAATTAAGCTTGGCCATTTGCTTAATCTGAAAAGTAAAACAGAACTGCAGGAATTGGAGAATGAGTTTAAAATAGAACCCTCAGAAGACTAGATTGGGGATGTTAGAGGGCAACACAGCATATCAACTACTCTGCAATGTACAGTTCACAAAGAGGAGACAAATATTTCCTTAGCTCTACCAGCACCAGCTTTATGTTTACTTCCATGTTTTCATTTACCCTTAGTTTCTGCAATATAAAGGTTTTTCAGATTAACATATTCTTAAACATTAGGATAGTCTGCTATTGCTATTGCAAAACACTGTTCCTGTTTTAGCAGTAAATCAGCAAAACTCTGGAGCTGGTATTTGCATTCGGTCATGGCCTTCTCCTTCTGATTTAATCTTGATGATCATGTATTCAGACTATAAGAAGAACACCAATAACTGCAATCCTCATGGGTGCCACCTTTAGAGGACAGAATATTTTCAAGGCATATCAGAATCTGTCAATATTAGAAGCTTGAAAAATCTTGCAACTACATGTTTTTTTAAATTCCCACTTATCCTTGCAATTGGTCATGTCTTTGTGGCAGGCATATGAAGCCGACAAATCAAATGTTTCTGTGGTACATCAATTACTCAACAGTTTGATACAAAGGATAAGCTTTTTCAAAAAATAAAATGGGACATAGCACCTGAGTTGGGAGTCATCATTTTTTTTTCAGCTCCAGGTGCCATTATATTGTATTTTATGATTGTCCAGGATTACAAACATTCTACCATGCGGTTATATTCTCCTGCATCTTTTCTACTAGTTCTTATTCAATTTATGAATGTGAGTTTAATTCAGAAAAGTTCAAAAAAGAGAATTTCAGAGAAATACTGTACAGGAGTGTAGTCTTGTTTTAGCTCCAAGGTAAAGCAAAGAAAACATTCAGACATTGATGGAATCAAGGAAAAACAAGCTAACATATCATCCAGAGACAATCAAAAGTTAATTGATAGCCAATCACGAATAACAGTTTTCCCTCTTTCAGGTGCACTTTTCAAAGGGGGAAGCATCCAGCTCCACTTGCTTATTTATTTATTTATTTATTTATTGGTTTGATTTATATGCCGCCCTTCTCTGGAGACTCAGGGTGGCTTACAATGCATTAAGCAATAGCCTTCATACTTTTGTATATACCTGCTTAGTAGGGCTTTCAGCCCCCCTAAGCGGTGTTCTTTTTATACAAAGTCAGCTTATTGCCCCCACAATCCGGGTCCTCATGTCCTTATGATTTTTGTCCTTTTTGAGCTTTTCCCTCAAATTGGTTAAAAGCCAGATGAGAAACATCCCAACCTAAGAGAGATTACAATTGGAGATTACAGAATTCTATGGCAAATTGGGGATTAACAAAACAACATGCAGTTTAGATTTATTCTATGGGCTCTACTCAGGGGTGGGTTCTACTTACCTTTACTACCGGTTCGCAACGGGAGCAAGCATTTCTGCACATGCACAGATCGTCAATTACTTTTACTACCGGTTCTAAAGAATCAGACAGAACTGGGAGCAACCCACCACTGGTTCTACCCTGAGATGTAACTTTGTTGTCTGTGAGAGAAAAAAAATATTATGGCAGAAGTAATGGAATCAATCTCTCTAGAAGGGTTTCCCCCGCTCCTTTCTCTTCTTGTGCTTTTTTAGTTCCTTTCCAGTTTTTAGATTTGGTGTGGACAACCAAGAATTCACTTGATTATTCAGTAACACTCATTCTGAGGAAAGCCTTTAGCACGCAATTCTCACCCTTTGGTCCAGCTAGGAATAAACCATTTGCTTTCTCCCAAGAAAACCAGAGCAGAGAAGGATTTCTGTAAGGAAAGGTGGCTGATGACAGCATTATTGAAGCAACTTTTTCCAGAGGTTTGGGGAGAATAGTTGGATTGTGGGTAGAAAATTAAGATGGAGAAACACTTTTCATAGAAGAACACTTTTCAGGAATTTCAAGACAAGCTTTGACACAATTTTACAATATTGAATCATTGTAATATTGATTCTCTAATATTGAATCAAATGACCCAGGAATAAGATAGCTTTCTAGATGTTCTCTTTGAATTATCCATACAAGTCAACCACATAATGCCACATTCTTCTGAATACCAAAATACTGGAGACAAACTGTATGGAATGACCTTACATCACCTGCTTCCAGAGACATCTGCTTGCTGCTATAGGAAATAAAGTAGGCTAAACAAAATTAATCTTGCTTAGCGCATTGTAAGCCGCCCTGAGTCTCCGGAGAAGGGCGGCATATAAATCAAAATAAAAATAAAATAAAATAAAAAATCTAAGAATCACTAGAAAAATCACTGTACAGTCTTAAAGAATGGAAATGCGTGGTGTCGTTTGCAGTTGCTTTCCTTTTAGTGACTAACAAAAGCTACAATTGGGTGTAATTGTATCTTGGAAATTTCCTCTCTTTGTTGCTTTATGGCAGATGTTTGGCTGTTAAGTAGCTTATTAATATTGAAAAGGGATGAGTATGTTGAATTATCAAAGTTTTCAAACTTCATAAATGGATATTTTTTTTACTGTATATTCCAGCCATTCTGGAGTTTGCCTCAGTTCTGAATCTTCTCAGTTTAATGGAAGATTCTTAAACTCTATGAAAGGAGACACATCAAAGGAATCTGCATCTGATGTAGATTTTTCTGATGGATTACCCACAGAGCAGAGGTGTGCAGGCCAGATACGTCATGCGCCGGCCATGCCCACCCCAGCTCCGCGAAGGCAAAAAATACATCACATGACATCAGCATGATGTGGTGAGTTTGGCACCAGTGCCATAGAGGGAAATAAAACAACCCCTCCACATTCGTTTGATGGAATGGTCTTTCTTTTGGATTTGTGCTCCCTTTACTTCTTTGAAAGCTTGTTACTATCGTTTTCTCTATTTGCATAAGGAACTAGTACAGTAGTTAAATCTGGTAAAAATCCATTGTTAATTAACCCTAAAAAAAGAATCTTAGCTCTGACATGTTTGGTGGCCTTGAGGCATTCATTCACAATTGTTTGAATTTTCTCTGTCTGCTTCTGTAGGCCTTATTCATCCATGCTGTCATGGCAATATTAGGACTAAAGAACTCACATTTGTTGCATTGTGCTCAAAGGTCAAGCTCTGCCAATCTCTGACATGCTGCCTTGAGGTTATGCAGAGACACATCATCATTTTCTCTTGTGACATTTATTTATTCATCCATTTGTTTGATAGATTTATTATCCACCACAATTCCAAGAATCAATATTTAGATTATGTCATCTGAGTAACATTGAGTGCCTGAACAACCTTGGAGCATTTGATCTCTGGCTATCTGCCAAAATGTTCACACTGATGTTACTCCAAAAAACAAGACTGTTATAATGATATAACCCTTCAGATGGATGGATGGATGGTGGAAACACCTTGGAATTATCCTTCATTTCCATCTATAAATAAGCTGCTAGTAGGTCTATTTTAATGAAATGCTGTCCTCCACCAAGGTTAGTGAAATGTCTTAAATTCTAGGCATGCAGTGATACTCAATCTGGTAAATAGTACACAGAGGATTAATGGTAACCTTACAAACACCCTAGTTCCATTCCATTCAGCCACAGGAATTATGGGGTAGCAGATGGCTTTCAATCAATTTTTCTCCTTCATCTGACCCAATTCAGTTTCTACCTTTTTATTTCTGGCATCTGGAATTGTACGCTCTTGGGTCTGGTGTTTTTCTACGAAATTATTGTACCGTTGATTGTGTTTGAGTGTGGCAAGGCTACATATACATCACCAGCAAAATCCACTATCTTTTCCAGCTTCCTCTTGGTCCTGTGATCGGACGTACAGCTCATGAGGAACCATTCAGACATGGCAGTCAGGACCCCTGAGTGCTGCTTCTCCTGGTTTCAGAAGATATACATCCAGCGATTGTATTTTACAGCTACAACTATCACTCCAATGGGAATATATTCTCCAGTAAAAGGCTGAATTGTTTTTCGGATGGCCTCTCCAAATGCTGTTCAAACTTGCACTGTAACTGATACAAGGGAAACAGTACAGGTAGTCCTCGACTTACAACAGTTCCTTTAGTGAACAACGTTACAACGGCACTGAAAAAGGTGACTTATGACTGTTTTTCAGTCACCTTTGCAGCATCTCTATGATCATGTGATCAAAGTTTAGATACTTGGCAACTGGTTCATATTTATGACCCTTGCTAGGTCGCATGGTCATGTTTTATTTTGTTTTTATTTTATTTTATTTAAATTTGTATACCGCCCTTCTCCTAGTGGACTCAGGGCGGTGCACAGCCAAGTAAAAACATCCAATACAAAATTTAAGAATTTAAAAGAATTATACCCTTTGGCCAAACATTAAGAACCTTACAACTAAAACCCATTAAACAATTAAAAAATCTAATATCTCAAAAACGGGGGGGGGGGAGGGTGTTTCACGCCAGCCTTGCTTGATGGAAGAAAAAAGTTTTTAGGGCACGGCAAAAAGCCCGGAGATCTGATATCCTCCGTATCTCCGGGGGCAAATTGTTCCAGAGGGCAGGTGCTGCCACAGAGAAGGCCCTCCCCCTGGGGGTCGCCAGCCGACACTGCCTAGCTGACGGCACCCTGAGGAGTCCCTCTCTGTGGGAACGTACTGGCCGGTGGGAGGCTATTGGTGGCAGAAGGCGGTCCCGCAAATACCCAGGTCCGATGCCATGGAGCGCTTTAAAGGTGGTAACCAGGTGATCGCCTTTTGTGACCTTCTGACAAGCAACGTCAATAAGGAAGCCAGATTCACTTAACAACTGTGTTACTAATTTAACAGCTGCAGTGTTTCACTTAACAACCCGGTTACTAACTTAACTGCAGTGATTCACTTAACAACTGAGGCAAGAAAGGTCGTAAAATGGGGCAAAACTCACTTAACAAATGTCTCACTTAACAACATAAACTTTGGGCTTAATTGTGGTTGTAAGACGAAGACTATCTGTATAGCACTGATAGGATTTTGCCATTTGTTTCTGGTGTGAATCGTACTGTGGTCTCATTTCATCTTTTGACATACAAATTGCCAAGTTAGCTAGCTCTGTTTGCCTCCATGATTAAATTATTCATCTGTAGCATGTGCCACTTTATTCCTTTTAAAGAAGTGGCCTGATTGTTTATCCTCAGCAAATATTTTACTTTTTTCATAAGTGACAGGATCTGCAAATATGTCACACCTTACTGCATTTTCTGCAGATTCCTTCTATAAATCTGCATGAAGATGGCGTATGCGAAGTTATGCCACCACCGCATCTGTGAGTAAGATGGGCAGCATCTAAATTTGATAAATAAATAAAATAGCACAGTCTCTTTTGATCAATTACTTTCTGTCTGCTCCTGCAAGCTTATTTACATTTGTTGGTACTCCTCACTGTATCTCTAGCAGCAATTTCCATGGAGATAGCAATCTCCAGCGTTCTCTTAAATGTTAAATCTGTTAAGAGGGTTTTAAAAAAAGAAAAGATTTTCTTTCAGAATTCCACCCAGTAGCTGAACTCTCAAGGCTCGATTTGGTGGTTCACCAAATTTGCAAAATTCAGACCTATTTTTTTAATGTTCAGCTAGTTCTCCTTTCTGTTTGAGCTTATGAAATATAAAATGCTTAGCAGTTCATGCATGTTTGGTACCAAATGTCCCTGCATTAAATGTATTAGTTCTGCAAAACTGGATTGTGAGGGGTTTTAGGGGCATTTCTTAGTAAATTAGTAAGTTTTGCTTATCATAATCCTCAAGAAAACAGACACTTTTGTGCAACAACTACCTCATGGACCTCAAAAAAGTGTTCAAGTCTCTCGGTATACAGGTAGTCCTTGACTTACAGCAGTTCATTTAATGACATTGTTCAAAGTAGCAATGGCACTGGAAAAGTAACTTATGGCCGTTTTTCACATTTATGACCATTGCATCATTTTCCCCCACCCCGTGCCCCCCGATTGAAATTCAGATGCTTGACAACTGATTAATATTTATGACGGTTGCAGTGTCCTGAGGTCATGTGATCAGCTTTGGTGATCTTCTTTTTCTTTTCTTTTTAAAAATTTTATAACATTTTATTAGATTATAGAATAAACTGCAAAAATACAAAAGCAAATAGTAGGACACAGTGGGGAGGGGAAGGGGAAAGAAAAGTGAGGAGAGGAGGGGGAGAAGAAAAATAAGGCGTTGACTTCCAACTCCCTCTGTTGCAGTAGAATAAAGCATAAACTTCATACCTCAACTTTTTTTTACTTTTCCATAATAGTATAAACTAGCCATTCCTATAACAACAAATCAATCTAACCAGTAAAACCCCAAAATCAATTTCCTTTTTTTCCACCTCGAGCACAAAGTCCAGAAGCGGTCTCTGTGTGGCAAAAAAAGTACTTATATTCTTTTCTTTGATCAAAACAGTCAATTTAGCCCTCTCCATGATGATGGAGAAGCCATCTCCATCAGCTTCTGTAGCCATTTGTCCATGGTGGGAATCCGAATGTCCTTCCCTTTTTGTAGCTTTTGCCATTTTCTGACAAGCAAAGTCAAATAGAGAAGCCAGGTTCACTTAACAACCGTGTTACGTCCTCCCACTTATGACTGTAACCTTGTTGCTGGCATCCTTATGATTTATATTGACTGTTTATTAATATGATTTGATTGCTTATTTGTTCCCTATGACTATCATTAAGTGTTGTACCTTATGATTCTTGATGAATGTATCTTTTCTTTTATGTACACTGAGAGCATATGCACCAAGACAAATTCCTTGTGTGTCCAATCACACTTGGCCAATAAAGAATTCTATTCTATTCTATTCTATTCTATTCTATTCTATTCTATTCTATTCTATTCTATTCTATTCTATTCTATTCTATTCTATTCTATTCTATTCTATTCACAACTGCAGTGATTCACTTAACAACTCTTGTCAAGAAAGGCCTTAAAATGGGGCAAAATTCACTTAACAAATATGTGTCAGCAATATAAATGTTGGGCTTAATTGCGGTTGTAAGTCGAGGACTACCTGGATAATGTCCAGGTATTTCCATTAGCATCAGATTCATTCAACATCTCAAGTCAATCATCTTGCTAAGCAGTTTTTTCTCCCCTTGGTCTTTATAATGGTGGTTGGGACAATGTTACTCTACCTCTGTTGTTACTGCCTCTCTTCCCCCCTCCCTCCAACACACACACATACAAGACAAGGAGTGGTATTTTTAAAATGATTCTACTTTGCTATCCCTTATTGTATATTTGCTACTAACAAAACAAATACAATAGAGTCAGCAGTAGGGTTTTTTGTGTGTTCTGCTTGCTTTATTGAAACTAAACGAAAAGCAAATTTCAGGAAGTCTACAAGAATTATGATACATCCAGGCAGGCCAAGTTAACTGAGCCACAATATAAGATCACATGCATGATTAATAATCAATGATAATAACACAATATGCTACACTGCACACTCTCAAAAATATTGTTCCGGTATCTTGGGCAACTTCCAGAAGAGAGTTGCTGGATTGTTGAGAGAGAAAGAGAGAGAGATGGGGGGAGAGAGAGAGGGAGGGAGAAAGCAGAAGAGAAAATCTCATCATACAAGCCATTTATCATCATTTCATGATGTTAAATGTGACCCTTGACAATAGGGCAAGCAGAATGAATATCTCTCTCTCAAAATAACAAGAACGATGGAGACATTTTTCTAATGATTGAATATGGTGAATAAAAGAATTAAAGGATTTCCTCACTACCACATGTTAAACAGAAAATTAGAAGACTGGAGAATTTGCCTAGCTGCAAAACAAAACAACTTAGACTAGTAGCATAGCTACTGAGAAAATCTTTTTTTAAAAAAAAAATTCCAGTTACAATATTCTCATGCAAGCACACAGGTTCCCAGTGGCGTTTGATGAACTAATTGGTGAAAAACTCAGGAATTTCTCACAACAGCAAACATGCAAATATGCCTATGAAAAAAGTGATTTGCAGGAAAGGGACCGGGTGGGGATTTACCATTTTCAAAGGCAGATATGGCGGCGGGGGGGGGGGGAACGGGACGATTAGCAAAACACGGCACACTGCTGAGACAGGCGAAGGAAAAATGGTAAAGCCTGTTATTTTCAATTAACACTCAGCAACCCAGTGGCCAGGCTAGGTCCCATATAAAGACACACTCTGAGAACAATAAAATGGATTTTATTGGGCTGTTCAATTATGGTACAATCTGCAGGTCATGTTACAAAATCATTAGTAGGGAAAGATAGTAGAGCAATGTTTCTCAAGCTTGGCAACTTTAAGTTGCGTGGTGGACCTCAACTCCGAGAATTCCCTAGCCAGCAATGCTGGCTGGGGAATTCTGGAAGTTGAAGTCCACACATCTTAAAATTGCCAAGGTTGAGAAACACCGTAGTAGAGTGATAGCAGAATATTTTGACTGACTTGTAGAGTTCCTCCCAGTCTCACAGGTTCAGAAGGACTGTCCCACTTATGTGGCACTCAAAAAGAGAACAAAGTACATCACCAAAATAAATACATAATGTGGAAAAAGACTGACATATATTTTGCATATACTTATTTATATGTCAGGAGCACAATTAAAATGGAAATTAAAGGCACCGTTATATAGATGAAAGTGATTTTTTGTTAAAAAAATCACCAATTGGGGTAGAAATGGAATAGAAGAGTTTGAAGGAATAGAAAAATAAGGTATATAGAAAATGACAGACAACTTCTGTATCATACATTGCATTCGCTTTATGACAATTTGCCATGAACCTAGTTAACTTTTTATTTTGCGACCATTCTGGGACAGAATAAACAAGCCAACATCTGTCTACTCTTTGGGATCATGCCACAAAGCAGTTGCATCCACCTCCATTTCCCCAAGAATAAGTTCAGCTCATCCCTTCTTTCAAAGGATGGTATAAGTACATAGCCCCAGAAATTTGAAAGGGGATAGGTGAGATCACTGATTCCCCTCTCAGTTTTCTCTCAAGCATCCACAACTGTGTTCCAGATGTGGAGCTATTTGGAGTCCCATGTCCATAAGCAGCCTCATCCAACCTTAGCCTACAAATTAGTTTTTCATTCTTTGTTATAGAATAGAATAGAATAGAATAGAATAGAATAGAATAGAATAGAATAGAACAGAACAGAACAGAACAGAACAGAATAGAATTTTTATTGGCCAAGTGTGATTGGACACACAAGGAATTTGTTTTGGTGCATACGCTCTCAATGTACTTAAAAGAAAAGATACATTCATCAAGAATCACAAGGTACAACACTTAATGATAGTCATAGGTTACAAATAAGCAAACAGGAAACAATATCAATATAAATCATAAGGATACCAGCAACAAGGTTACAGTCATACAGTCATAAGTGGGAGGAGATGGGTAATGGGAACGATGAGAAGATTAATAGTAGTGCAGACTTAGTAAATAGTTTGACAGTGTTGAGGGAATTATTTGTTTAGCAGAGTGATGGTGTTTGGAAAAAAACTGTTCTTGTGCCTAGTTGTTCAGGTGTGCAGTGCTCTATAGCGTCGTTTTGAGGGTAGGAGTTGAAATAGTTTACGTATGTCCAGGATGCGAGGGGTCTGTAAATATTTTCACAGCTCTCTTTTTGATTCGTGCAGTGTACATTCTTTGTTCTAAGCACTAACCATTGGAGATTTATTTACTCAGCTACATCAACTTGCAAAGCTTAGGAGGGTGGAGTCAATTCAGGGCAACCGGAAAGGTGTATGCTATAATAAGGCATTTGCAACCCGGCGATGTGTACAGATTTGAGAAAACAAAGAACCCTCACACAAATTATTGTAATGATGATAATGAAGAGGAGGACAGTGAAGGTGACAAAGATTGCTTTTTACGTTTTCATAATCTCCCTCCTCTAATTAATTTCTCTTCAGAACATCTACTGCTAAAGTTTCTGAGAACTACTTTCTGCTTGAGGCATATAATGAAAAATACATAAGGTAGTAGGTCATTCAGTGCTGGATTTTCTCTCCTCTGTCTGTTCTGCAATAGGTAAACTGATGGGCACTTTTTTGAGATCCTAGCAACAAGACAAAGCACAGGCTTTGTAGAAAAAAGATCCTGCCATCACATCCTGAGGTCTCCCAATGCAGCGGACATGACTGGGGTTCAACAGACAATCTTCTTGTCCTGCCATAAGGATATCCTTGTGTTAATTCCTAAGACAAAGGGAGAGGGTAAAATTTAAATATGAAGAGAGCCACTGTTTTACAACCACCCCCCCGCCCCAAGAACTAGAAGTTGTAGTGGATAGGTTGGCTATGCTATGACATTATTAGATGGGATTTGAGATGTGGGTTCTGCACCACCCTTACATTATTTCCAATCTCTAAGATCTATCAAAGGTAAAGCATAAGTGGATAGCTGCGTTCCTATCAAACAGGCAACAAGTAGTCAAAATAGGGAACGCCCTATCAAACTCTGCACCCGTTAACAGTGGTGTCCCCCAAGGTAGCGTTTTAGGACCCACACTCTTTATACTTTACATAAATGACCTTTGTGGTCATATTATAAGCAACTGCATTCTCTTCACTGATAATGTAAAACTATTCAGCACTACTGGCATTGCTGCTACCCTACAAAAAGACCTTGAATGGTCAGACAATTGGCAATTCCAAATCTCAAACAAATGCTCTGTCTTACACATTGGCAAAAAAAAAACAAAAAAACCAGAACACAAAATGCGTGGATACGACGACCTTGTAGATGACCCTCACTCTGTCAAGGACCTTGGAGTACTCATCTCAAATGATCTAAGTGCCAGAGCTCACTGTAACAGCATTGCCAAAAAGGCATTAAGAGTTGTTAACCTAATCTTGCATAGCTTCTTCTCCGGTAATATTGAACTGCAAACTAGGGCATACAAAACTTTTGCTAGACCAATTCTTGAATACAGCTTATTTGTCTGGAACACGCACTGCATATTGGACATTAATACAGTTGAATGAGTCCTGAGATATTTCATGAGAAGAGTCCTCCACTCCTCTGCTCGCAACAGAATACCTTATGCTACCAGACTTGAAATTTTATTTGTTTGTTTGTTTGTTTATTTATTTATTTAATTTGTCAACAAATACAAGGAAACAAGTATCAGTATAGACATAGACATGGACACATGAAAAAATGGCACAAATAAATGGATATAAATAAGCAAAACATAGCCATAAGCACATAAAAAGAGTAAATATAAATGGGGACAATAGGACAGGGACGGTAGGCATGCTGGTGCGCTTAATTTTGGGCTTAGACAACTTAGAACTTCATTGTCTTCGGTCCGACCTAAGTGTAGTACATAAAATTGTCTGCTACAATGTGTCTTACCTGTCAATTATTACTTCAGCTTCAACCACAACAATACATGAGCACACAATAGATACAAATTTATGGTAAACTGCTCCAAACTTGATTGCAGAAAATACAACTTCAGTAACAGAGTTGTTAATGCCTGGAATGCACTACCTGACTCTGTGGTTTCTTCCCCAAACCCCCAAAATTTTAACCTAAGACTGTCTACTGTTGACCTCAACCCATTCCTAAGAGGTCTATAAGGAACATGCATAAGGATACCAGCATGCCTACTGCCCCTGTCCTAATGTTCCCTTTTATTTGTATCCATTTCAGTGGTGAAATGTAAAATTTGTTACTACCAGTTCTGTGGGCCCTTGGTGGGGGCCTTTGGTGGGGGGTAATGTGACTGGGTGGGCGTGGCCAACTTTTTTTTTTTTACTTTAAAAAGCATTTTTTTCTACAACCTCTTTGGCTGAAGAGGTTGTAGAAAAAATATGTTTAAAACCCTCTGACGATCCCAGCTGAGCCGTGCGATCATCAGAGGCTTTTTTTTTTACTTTTAAAAGCCTTTTTTTTGGCCGAAGAGGTTGTAGAAAAAATGCTTTTAAAAGTAAAAAAAAAAAAAGCCTCTGATGATCGTGCAGCTCAGCTGGGCATGTGGGGGGGGGGGCAGGGATTTTTGCTACCGGTTCTCCGAACCACCTGCCACCATCGCTACTGGATCAGGCAATCCGGTCCGAACCAGGAGCATTTCACCCCTGATCCATTTCATGTATTCATAATCATGATTATACTTATATCTGTTATCCAATACATGCTTGATGAAATAAATAAATAAAATAAATAAATACAGTAAATAAAGCAAGCCAAGAACTCAAGGGAGGAGCATGGATTATTGTTTCTTACAGATAATTGATGGGTCTTCATGCTGCCCTTGTTTTGTAGTTGTTGCCACATTAGACGGTACCATTTTGGTAGGGGGGGCTTAGGGTCCACCTGCAGGATGAAGGTTTCCCTACTTATAGAGTAAGTAAAGAGCTGTGAGCAACTTGTAAAGCAGAATTATTTAAAACACTCTTGTATCGCTTTCTCTTTTTCTCGCTATCTTATTAGGGTTATTTCTATGCAAATTAAATTTGTAAGAGGTTGTGTTTACATGCATGCAAGATCAACACTCAAGGGCTCCGAGCGTATACAGCCTGAAACCCTCAAAATGGAGATTCCTAGTTGTGCAGAGAAAATCTATTTGCATACCAATTGTAGGTGTTAAATTGAGTTCATGGTTCTGGATGAAGCTGTGAAAGTTGGGAGATGTGGATAAATGTACACACCCCCTTTTCTTCTTCTTTGCAAGATCTCTTCTGAATAGAAACAATTTTATGCAATCAAAATGATCTCGCGTGTCCATGTAATATCTATATTAAGGATCCAGTTATCTTATCATTTAACTCGCAGCTCTTCAGGATTCGTGAACTATAAGGAAATGCTACCCACAGTTTTTGCCTTGCACACATTACCCATTGCATCCAAATTACATTAGCTGCCCGGCAGCCAAAAAAAAAAAAAAAAGATTTAATTTCCGGGAGGCAAACAGAGGAATCAAGAAAACAGAATATACTGTAATTGTGAAACAATGGTAGATCAAAAATTGGCTGACTGATCAAAATTAAGGATGGGGGAATCATTGAACTTTCTCTTTCTTCCACTGAGTAGGAAATTTCGCATCCTTAGCAGACCAGGAAAAATTTAATAAAACAAGTCAGGCGTGACATCTGTAGTCTTCTGTTGAAGCTGAGATTGCAGCTGCCCATGTCCAGAAAACAGCTAATATCTCATCAAGCCAAATGCTCTTTGGTAGCTAACCCAGTGGTGGAATTCAAATGCTTTTACTACCGGTTCTGTGGGCGTGGCTTGGTGGGCGTGGTGTGGCTTGGTGGGCGTGGCTTAGTGGGCATGGCAGGGGAAGGAAACTGCAAAATCCACATTCCCTCCCCACTCCTGGGGCCAGCCAGAGGTGGTATTTGCCGGTTCTCCAAACTACTCAAAATTTCCGCTACCAGTTCTCAGAACCTGTCAGAACCTGCTGAATTTCACCCCTGAGCTAACCCCAAGTTTAAATTTCCTCCCCTCTATATCCCTCATTCATCTCAAAACAGGATTTTGCACCTCACATGGTATCTGCCCGGACTCTCTGTATAAATGGGGCATAATAGCCTCCCCTCAGTGTGCCTGTGAGGTCCCACATCAAACTGTAGATCACGCCGTGACCAAATACTGAAAACATATACGGTCCAGTATCTAATGGTTAGATGGCCTAGACCAGTGTTTCTCAACCTTTCCGATTTTAAAATGTGTGGACTTCAACTCCCAGAATTCCTCAGCAAATGATGCTGGCTGGGGAATTCTGGGATTTGAAGTCAACACATCTTAAATTTGCTGTGGTTGAGAAACACTGGCCTAGACATTGATATTTGAACATAGATCTTTTTAATATTTATATTTTATTGGGTTCTACTAATCTAGTTGAAATGTTAATTTATATTGCAAGTGCATGCATATCCTGTATGCTAAATAAATGAATACATCTCAAAATCGTTCTCTCCTTCTACCTTATAGTGGTGGCATTGCAGAACAGCAGGGATAAAATACATAATCTCTTTCATTTCTCTAAGCAGGTGTTGTCTTAATATTTAAAAGTGATGATTTATAATACATTAGCCGAGTGGCATATATAGCACTCCCTCTTCTTTTTACCTACAACAATAAACCTGGCAGGTAAATTGAGATGCACGTCAGTGATTAATTGACAAAGCCATGTTGTGAAATTTTGGGGCAAAGGATGGTTTGAATTCCTATCCCAAGCCAACCATTATGCCATACAAATAGTCCTCGACTTACAACAGTTCATTTATTAACCATTCGAAGTTACAACAGCCTGAAAAAAGTGATTTATGACCATTTTTCACACTTATGACTGTTGCAACATCCCTGTGGTCACATGATTCATACTCAGATGCTTGACAACCAGTTCATATTTATTGCGGTTGCAGTGTCCCAGGGTCATGTGATCATTTTTTTTGCGACAAGCAAAATCAATGGGGAAGCCAGATTCACTTAATAACTGTGTCACTAATTTAACAGCTGCAGTGATTCACTTAACAAATGGTGCAAGAAAAGTCATAAATATACAATATACAATGTGCAATATACTTACCATTTGCGTCTACAACATAACCCAGTTAAATATGTTCATGAACAGGGCCAAAGTAATGCTAATGTAGGTAACATTCTAAGGCACTGTAACCATTGTGCATTTCTAGTGCAATTTTCCTCCAGGAATTGCTTTAATATTTGAGTTAGAAGAGTTGTAGAATAAACTGAGAAGTCAAACAAACCAAAAACTGGAAGAAAGCTATGGCAAACCACTATTTTATTATTCCCATAAAAATAAGTGAAATTCTAATAAATATGACAAATTTGATATAATCCTATATCAAGCTGGAGGGATGTGTTGAGTGGCAGTCTGTGGGCTCCATTTTAGGCACTGGGCCATTTAACAAATTTATACATTCCTTGGATGATGCATTAGAAAACATGCTTTTCAAATGTGTGAATGACACAATTGTAGTGTAAACACTTTAGAGGAGAATATCAATATTAGGAATATATTGTAGTTTAGTGTAGAGGTTAGGGGCTGGCCTAGGAACTAGGAGACTATAAATTGTAGGTCTCCTATATGCATTAAAGTTGGGTGACTTGTCCCTCTCCGTATCTAATAAGGAGAACAGCTTACCTTCTGTAATGGTATCTTTAATATGATCAAACAACAACAACTGCCTATCCCATTGCCTTGGGAAGGACTTGATAGGCTGGATTTGACATTTTTATCCATCTAACATCTGTTTGACTGTGCAAAGAACCAGAATAATAATGTGAGACAATAAGCAGAAGCCAGCAAGATGACTGTAAACAGAGACAAATGCAAAGTCCTATAGTTAATTAGGAAAAATCAAGGATATAAATACGGGGGGAAACTATACTAGACATCAGTTCATTTGAAAAAAAAAATCTGGGTGTCTTGCTGAATCACAAGTTGAAAGTGATGTAATGCAGTTGCAAAACAAAACTCATATAATTCTAGGCTGCTTCAATAGAAATATAGTGCCAAGATCATTCTCTTTTATATTGTAATGGTCAAACCATACCTAAAATATTCCTTTTGATTCTGGGCTAAATCAGAAGGAGTTTGGAAGGCAAGCTTGCAAGGAATAGCATTGAGCTACACAGATTTGGAAAAGAGAAGATTGGTCAATGTTTGGTACTGAAAAAAAAATGCAACTTTTTATGTGTAATGTATGTTCTTTGCTCACCATTTGTAGCCTATTTTCATGTTATTGAACTAAAACGTTTACTCAGACATGTATAGATAAATATATTCCCACCTCCCTGTGCCAAATTACTGGAGTTGCAATTCATTCCTAACGAATCACTCCCAGTTGCAATAGGCACTTACACCTGGGGTAAACTTGGCCTTGCCATTCTCGTTCCCGTCTGCTAATCCAACATCATCATAATAAAAAGACATTAACATGCTGAAATGTTCATCCATTTCACAGAGAAAGAACTCTCAGAACAGCAGGCATTATTTACAGCTCAGTAAACAGAACTCTAATTAACCAGAGCAACCTGAGAAAGAGAGCCAGCTAGTTAAGGTCAATAGATGTAATAATTTTGAACATAACAGCCTAGCAGACCATACGGCGGTTACAAGAGAAACACAGGAACAAAATGCATCACATAATCAAAAGGGGGAGGGCAGTTACCATAACAGGATTTTAAGTGGATGCAGGTTCTTACATTGAGGGTATAAATATTTATTGCAACTGCTTCCTTACCACCAGATATTCTGGCTTGGAATATTGCTTGGGAATCTAGGTGTTCCTGGTGTTCTTTGAGCTTGGTGGTAGCAATGATGTTACCTAGTTTGGGTAATGAAACATCAGCAAGAAAACCCCCAAGTTCAGAGAGCACCAGGGACCCCACAGTTCAACTCTGAGCTACAAATATTCTCTTCTATCGTTAATATTGGGAATTTTAGTTTCATGCACCTGGTGGGGCTGGGGAGACTGATACAATGCATGAATGTTTTTCTAACACTAATTATTCCGGATTCAAGAGACAAGTGGGCAATGAAACAAGTTGATGCTGGAATGGATAAGACAAACAGCTTCTGGTGATTGTAGAAGCTGAAGTCTCACACATTTAGAGAAAGTCAGGCTGGGAATTATACAGACTAGTATAATTTCTTCTTTATCAGCAAAATATAAATTTGGTATAAAATGGTTTGCCGTGAATGCGACTGCTTGAGGGCTCCTGGATTGGAGCTGAAAGGCGAAAGGGATGCAGTATGCTCCCTCCCACATGTTGCGGTAGACCAGGTGTCTCGATAGAAAAACACTTAATCTCTCCCCTGGCTCAAGCTAATGAAGGCAGGAGAACTTGTGGCTCAGAGATTAATACAACTGCCTAACATGCAGGCAGCCCAAGTTCGAATCCAAGTAAGAGTATGGCTAGCTGATGAGAGTAAATAGATCTAGACTAGTCTCCCTTTATTTCTTTATCAGCCAAATATAAATTTTATATATATGTATGTATGTATGTATGTATGTATGTATGTATGATATATATATATATATATATATATATATATATATATATATATATGTATGTATGTAGGTCTTTGGTTATTCGGGTTTTCTCCTGCGTAAAATTGGAAGTGTCTTGGCGACGTTTCGATGAAGTCTCATTCGTCATCTTCAGGCTGGTGTTTTTGGCTTCGTGCTTCTAGGAGCAATATGAGATCGCAGCTGTTTCTTCCTTTTAAATTCTAGTGGGGGTGTGAACTGATTGGGTGGGATCTTGGCTGTATTCTGATTGGGTGGAGGTGTGTTCTGATTGGTTGGGGGTTTGGCTGTGCTCTGATTGGATGGGGGGTTGGCTGTGCTCTGCGCACACACACACACACTAGAGAGAGAGAGAGCAAATGTGTATCTGAAAATTACAATTTAACATCACCAGAAATGCCTTCCAGCAATATCTAATGTATTCTAGCATTTATCTCTGTTAGATTGACTACCTTTAAAATTATCTGCCAAGATCAAATAATTTCCATAATTCATGTTGTCAATTTAGAGTTTGACTCTAAATTCACAGTGATATGATGCTGAATGTTCTTTTCAAAAAATAATCAAAAATTATGATAATAAACATAAAGATGTTTCCTAAGTGAGATCTTTTCTAAGGAAACTATCATCAAATAGACAAATTAGTGAACAGGACTAGACTTGTCCGATAATGATCATTTCCACTGAGAAACATTTCACAGCTCCAGAGCAAGATGGGACTAGCATTGATGGAAATAACTTATAAATAAATAGTTTGTCTCCATCTATGATGAACTGTCACTAGTGAGAAAATATTACATGGACATAGTGGGATGGGGTTGAAGTTGGCAAATATACACTGTAGGAACAAGAAATCTTGACTTCTGATCATGCTTAAGGTAAGTTAAGAATGGCCACTTTAAAAAGAGAAAACACTGGTTTCAAGGAATCTTCATCAGAAGACAAAAATTACCTTCTTGATGCATATCAGAGTTAGTAGGCTTCAAAATCTGAAAGCTTGGAAATGCAGTTCCAGGTTCAGATACTACAAAGCAGATGCTCGCTCTCTCTCTCTCTCTCTCTCTCTCTCTCTCTCTCTCTCTCTCTCTCTCTCTCTCTCTCCCTCTCTCTCTCCCTCTCTCTCCTGTCTCTTCCCTCCCTCCCTCCCCGCACCCTCTCTCTCTCTCATTCTTTTCTCCCCACCCCAATTCATTCTACTCACCATTCCATGTATTTAGAAACAAAATCATCCTTTCTTTTTTTTCGCTGTAGAACAAGAATCTTCTTCACCAGAAGGCACTACTTCACAAGTGTTCATCTCCCATATGAATTGTATTCATTCAAAACAATCAACTTTGCTGATAGGAAGGAAATGATTATGAGTGGCAAAGGCCTCTCGGGAGAAAAGAGAAAGGCAAAATGGGGCACAGGGAGAATGTTGTAATTTCTGAAATGTATTTCTAGCCATTTTCTCATGGTGGGCGTATAGAAATATCTATCCTATGAGCATGATGAGAGAGAGAAAAATGGAGAGAGGGAGGGAGGGAGGGAGAGAGAAAGAGAGAAAGAGATTTGGCTATCAATGACAAATTTTGTTTATTACAGATAGTCCTCAATTTAAGACTATAAAGGATCTTGACTGTCATAAATTGTAACATTTGTGGCAGTTGTAAAGTGGCCATTGCAGTCATTAAGCGAATGCTATGGTTATTAAGCAAACCAATGGTTTGCTATGGGCCAGTTGTGCTGAAATCTGGAAGTAAAACTAGGTTTTTGGCAAAAACATCATACAGTGTGGCCATGTGACCACAGGACTCTGAAAACAGTCATAAATGCAGGGCAGTTGCTAAGCATCTGAAATACTGTCACATGATCACGGGGGAGGCAATTGTCAGAACCTCAGAATCAGTTTGTAAGTTCTCCTGGAGAAGTCTGTCATAATTTCAAATGGTCACTGAGCAACTGGTTATAAGTTGAGCACTACTAAAATATATATTATTGTTGCTTATTAGAGTGGGCCTACCTCCTGAAATCGCTTGCCCATGGTTTCATCTCGAAGGCAACATTTGCATGACTGAGTCAGGCCTTCTACGACTTATCCTGTGTGCCAGCCAGACACACAATCAAAATCCTTTAATCAGACGAGGAGCAGCCATTTTCCTCTTCCTCCAAGACACCCAAAGGGAACTAAGCAGCTATTGCTGCATTTCTTTCTC
This sequence comes from Pantherophis guttatus, assembly GCF_059756535.1. Classification (NCBI taxonomy): domain Eukaryota; kingdom Metazoa; phylum Chordata; class Lepidosauria; order Squamata; family Colubridae; genus Pantherophis; species Pantherophis guttatus. The sequence continues at coordinate 144,109,099 of NC_142063.1, forward strand.
CTCTGAGAAAGCTGTTAACAATTTGCTGCAAACAGGGCCAATAGATTAGAATTCCTTTGCCCCAATGGTTTTATTTTTATTTTTTTAATTTTGCATAAAGTATTATCAAAAGAAAGTAGAGAAAGCCCACAAAAGATCAGTTTCAAGACTGGATTTATACATGTTGCCTGTATGCTGAGAACACTGAACAGTGATATGACAATTTTAACTGTAAGAATGTTTGGAAAGGACAGCATGTGTCACAAGAAGAAAAAGTGTAATGCATTGGTGCACTTTTCTGTTCCAGCTTGCATTTAATAGGGTGAGCAATCATTTTACCCTTCTTTAACTCTTAATGCTGAATTTCCACATTTCAGCAGCAAAATGGCTGCACTGGGCTAGCACAATTTTGATCCCATATTTTGATAATATACTGAATCAAAAATATTTTGATTCAATGTGTTCCAATATTTGAGGGGCTGCCACAATGAAGAGGGGGTCAACCTATTTTCCAAAGCATCAGAAGGCAAGACAAGACCCAATGGATGAAAACTCACCAAAGAGAGAAGCAACTAGAAATAAGGAGAAACTTCCTAACAGTTAGAACAATCAACCAGTGGAACAACTTGCCTTCAGAAGTTGTGGGTGCTCCAACACTTTTAAGAAGAGGCTGGACAGCCACTTGTCTGGAATGGTATAGAGCAGGGTGTCAAACTGGCGTCCCTCAGGCAGGATGCGTCATGCACAGGCCATGCCCACCCCAGCTTTGCGAATGGGAAAAATGTCACAAAACATCACATGACAGCAATGCGAATTTGACACCTGTGGTGTAGGGTCTCCTGCCTGAACAGGGGGTTGGACTAGATGATAAGATCTCTTTCAACTTAGTTATTCTGTTAGGTGTAGGAGATCTATTTTTAACATCTATTTTGTATAATTTTTAAGGGTAAATGGTTAGTCCCTGGGAAATATGATTATGCTTTTTTAATGACATCAGAGAAAAACTGGATAGCTTTCAGAATATTAAGAAGGTTCATTTAGGGAAGGATGGCATCAATAAATTCAAATGTGTATTTCATCATTTTCTCCTCTAGCCCTGGTTAACAGAAAACAATGCTTAAAATATTGTGGGTTTAGTTCAGTGTCTCCTTTAAGTCTTGTGGAATATCTTCCCTCTTCCCTGCTTGTAAGCTGCTCTGAGCTTCTGTCAGCTTTTAAGTCCATTTCTTCTATCATGCTCAGATCTGTTACTAAATTTACAAGCTAAGAAATGATGTGAAATTAGTTCTTTTTCCTTGATGAGTGCTACATTTGTTGCATCGCCCTCATTCAAATTTTATATCTCGTTTTTCTTGGCTGTCTGTGAATAGCTGAATAAAAACCCATGTTATAAACCCGGGTGAAATCTGTTTTTCTGATTGCATGTGGGGGTTATTTAAAAAAATGTAAAAGTAAAAGCAACCAGGTTATGGACAGCCCCAGGGAAAGCTGATGACATCTGGGTCGTGTCTCAAGGGGTGCAACTTATATTGATCACCAGGAAAATGTACTGGTTTTGGTCTCTTTGGAGCTTATCAGATGTAGCTCACTAGAGATATTTCTATGATGTCAGAACCTTCTGTGGGAAATTCAACTCATGGTCCACTACACTGTGGGTAACTGTTCCTTAGAGTCATTTAGCTTTAGGAGATATCCAGATCCTGGTGCTTAAGTATGCAGGAACAATAATATAGACTTAACTTGAGAATGGTATATATATATGTGGGCCACATTCCTTTTCTTAAGCTCTCAGACCAAAGAAGTACAGATGTTACATTGCATCATGTCCTTGTGTTTGAAGTTCTACATACTTCCATCTGCCATCTTAGGTGGCAGGGAAATTTCTGTTTTTACATAGTGGATATCCCTTGTGTAACTTTCAAAGCCTGGGTCAGATATCATCATTATCTATTCATCTCATTGGTCCAATGATGTTACTGTGCACCTGTCACCATCCTGATATCATCATGGCTTGCTATGGGTCAAGCCATATATCTTAGAGTACTGAAGCAATCAATACCTGGTAAAAATAATGTTCCAGTTATCTTGCATAATCGTCATTTTATTTTAATCTGTGTCAGAACAATATTAATGAAAGCATTTGGGAACATAAAAGTAATATATTTCCAACATTCTTTATATTGGAGAAAGTGGACCAGAAGAACCATTTCACCTTCTTTCACAACATTAGAACCAACATCAGCAGAGGTGGGTTTCAGCAGGTTCTGACCAGTTCTGGAGAACCGGTAGTGGACATTTTGAGTAGTTCGGAGGACTGGTAAATACCACCTCTGACTGGCCCCGTCCCCATATATTCTCTGCATCCCGAGTCTCAGCTGATTGGGAGGAAATGGGGATTTTATAGTATCCTTCCCCTGGAGTGGGGTGGGAATGGAGATTTTATAGCATCCTTCCCCTGAATGGGGAGGGAATGGAGATTTTACAGTATCCTCTGGAGTGGGGAGGGAATGGAGATTTTACAGTATCCTTCCCCCTGGAGTGGGGTGGGAATGGAGATTTTACAGTATCCTTCCCCTGGGGTGGGGAGGGAATGGAGATTTTACAGTATCCTTCCCCTGCCATGCCCACCAAGCCATGCCCACCAAGCCACACCCACAGAACCGGTAGTAAAAAAATTTTGAAACCCACCACGGAACGTCAACCAATGAAGTCGGGAGTTGTAGGTCACAGCAGATAAAAGGAAGTGCTGTAATTCTTCATTTTTTTACACAGTTAAATTATAGAAGTGACTATCAGAAGATCCACCAATCTGGATACCTTTGAAGAAAAAAATAGAAGAAACCATGGAGGCAGGACAGTTGATAGTCTATATTTCCACCATTATCAGAGGCACCATTTTTCCCTTCAAGTAACAACAAGCAACAAAACTAGACATCTGTCTCACTCATGGATGAAATATTTGGAGATCCATCTCTGTATTAAACTATGTCTCACAGCAAATCTTAATGCTGAGAAACTGCAAAAGCTTGCAGGGATGGCATTGATTTGAATGGACAGGATTGTTAATTCATTTGACCCCCAAACTCTTGAAAGAGCATCATGTTGCAGCTAAGTGAGTTAATCTGTGTTTGTTATGTACCCATATAGTGGGAAATTCAGTAGCACTTGTTGCTTTAATACCTTGTTAAATTATCTCACTTTGCTGACTCTTGCAATGGCATGAAATGGAAATTCATCACAGCCTTGCCTGTAGTAGGTAGCCTGACAGCTTATTAGAAGGCCTGACAGGAGTGGGGAGGAAGGGTTACCAAACAACAGGGAGAACCGTTAGAAAATGTGGTCTTTTTCATATTGTGGTTCTCTGGATGTTTGGCATTCAAAGGTGTTCCATCCACTCAACTGAGGAGGTCATGTAAACAAAGAAAGCTTCAAAGATAAGAGAGCCAGGTTTATTTGACAAGCACAGATATCACAGGCTTTCACCTTCTCCTGTCCCTTTGAATAAGTGTCTGCTATTCCCACAATTTCATGCAGCAAATATCACAAATCATTGTTGAGCTATGAAAAAATACATGATTTCTGTTAATTCTGTATTTCTCTTCAGTGGATAAAGTTTTAACACTGTGAGACATGGAGACAAACTGCTCTTTTCCCTCATTATCTCTGCCCTTTATATCTATATATCGTTCTCTCTGTCTCTGTCTCCATCTCTGTCTCCATCTCCATCTCCATCTATCTCTATCTCTATCTCTATCTCTATCTCTATCATCTCTATGTCTCTGTCTCTGTCTCTGTCGCTATCTTTATCTGTCTCTATCTCTATTTCCATCTTTATCTCTATGTATCTCTATCTCTGTCTCTGTCTCTGTCTCTGTCTCTGTCTCTGTCTCTCTCTATCTCTATCTCTATCTCTATTTTATTTATTTATTTATTTATTTATTTATTTATTTATTTATTTATTTAATCTAATTTTTATACCGCCCTTCTCCCGAAGGACTCAGGGCAGTGCACAGCCAAAGATAAAAACAAACACATATATAAAATTTAAAAGCAATTTAAAACATATTAAATAATTTGGCCCCGACATCATTAAAAAACAAAAGCAACCCATTAAAATTAATGTTTAGGCCAGCCCAGCTTGTTGGAACAATAACGTCTTGAGGGCACGGCAAAAGGTGCGTAGGTCAGGGATCATCCGTATCTCTGGGGGCAATTCATTCCAGAGGGCGGGTATCTCTCTCTATGTATCTCTATCTCTAAATCTCTGTCTCTGTCTCTGTCTGTCTCTCTCTCTCTCTACATCTATCATCTGTCATCTGTCATCTGTCATTTATCATCTATTCTTGTTCCAAAGCGTCCCAATGGTGCTGATTTTCAATGTAATGAAGCTATTGCAGCCCCAATAATTTAGATTGCCCCCTTTTTTAAATGTTTGAATGTGTGCCAATTACAGCTGTATACAATAGTCAAGTGAGTAAACCATGTTTTTTTTTTTTTAACTTTGGCAACTTTAAGATATGTGGACTTCAATCCCCAGCATGCTGGCTGGGAAATTCTGGAAGTTGAAGTCCACATTTCTTAAAATTGCTGAAGTAGCAAAAGCATTATTATATCCACAGTTGCCTTCCAAATAGTTGGAAGACTTAGGCTTAGTCACTCTTACAGTCCACCCTAACTCACTGGTTGGGGAAGAAAGGGGCAGGGAGAGCCACGTGTATTGCCTTGAGCTCCTGAAATGAAATATGCATTATAAATCAAATGAATAATTAACTAATATCCGAAGGATGCTAAACCAGTGTATATAAGTGAGCACTTTTCTTAAGGAGCACCCTTCCTATGCTGCAGAGAAAGTGGATATAAACTGGGAAGGAGAGCAGAGTGCTGCCTGCTGCATGTTGCTGATGCTTTCACGAATCAGGACATTACAGGTTTGCCACCCTATCTGTCAGCAAAAGGTTTATGTGAGAATGTTTTATTACTTTGGTGTGAGAGATGCCATTTTGCCTAGGAAGTGTCTTTTTAAAAAAGGGGTCTATGTTTCAAATGAGCACTAATCCTGGCTATACAATTAACCCGTGTTGGAGAAGTACACTATGTAGACAAAGCCCTCTGTCTAATCTGTCCTGCTGTCCAAGGCAAAATGGCCCCGGGGGCAGAGAGCATGCCCAGAACAGCTAAAATGGTGAACAGGAGCTGAGTAAAAGCCCCTCAGCACATCACTGATGAAGTGTGTCAGATCACATCCACGACCACAATTTTCTCCCTCTTTGAGGAGAAGAGGGAAAATGCTATTTTAAGACTGGAACAGCTAAAGATTATTTTAAACTGCTTCCAATTTGGGTTGTGGAGGATAAAAAAGCGGTGTCATGAAGACACGACTTTTTTTTTTTTAAAAAAAGAGATTGCCAGGACATATTTGGGCCGCAGTTAGGAAAAGGCAATGATGTCAGCCTTGTGGAATAAATCAGAAAAGAATCACAACCAGATGAGCTAATTCTACTTTGTTGTAAAGCTAAATTCACAGAATTTGCAAATGTGCAAATGTGAAATTATAATCCCCCTCCCTGTCTGTTTTACAGTCCAAGAAACCAGGGTCAGTCTCTTGTATCTCTCTTGCTCCGCCTACTATCCAGCTGCAGGCTATGCTGTCCCTTATCTGACCATTCCCTTGTCACTGACTCTTGATCCAGTCTTCCAAAGTCTTTCTCACACACCCTTACAAAGGATGAGCACGTTCTTGTGTACTCAGCAAAGTCTGTCTCCTTTTGGCTTATTTAAAATTCTTTGCTCTTTTTTTTTTTTTTTGCAGTAGTTTGTGTTTGGGCAAAACTTCCATTTTTTGAAGAAAGCACTTTTTTTATTCAACAGAATGTCTATCCCTGCTTATTAATCAGTCTGCTCTCCTCTTGGGTTTTTTTTTTGGTATCTTTGTGCATCTGAGGTTTAGAGCAGCGGTTCTCAACCTGGGGGTTGCGACCCCTTTGGGGGTCGAACGGCCATTTCACAGGGGTCGCCAAAGCCCTCTCTTGCCCCCCCATGCCTTCACTCACCCTCACTCTCTGCTCTGTTGGATCGCCGGTCGTTTGCTTACCCCGCCCACTCCCAATCTATTGCTGCCTCCTGAGTCCCAGCAGATGGCTAGAGGAAAAAAAACTGTTTAAATTCTTGCCGCGGGGCTTCAAAGGACCGCCCTATAGCCAGTGGTGCAGCCGAACCATTTGTTAAATTGCTGGCTTGCCCCGCCCCTCCGCACCACTATTTATTGCCAATAAATAGTGGTGGGCGAGGGGCGGGGGAGCCAGCAATTTAACAAATGGTTCGGTGTTTTTTTTGTAATTTTATTGGCCCGCGGAGCTGCAGCATAGGCTAATTAGCCCTTGATTAGATTGGCTCCCGACTCTCAGCTGATTTGCTCTCAGCTGTTTTGCTCACGGCTCTGCTGCTTGCTTGCAAAGAGTGCAGATTTTTTCCCCCTAGCTGTGCTGAAAAAGGAAACTGAAAGTAAAGCAGGCTGTTGGCTTTGCTGTTGCTTCAATGTTGGAAAATTAGGCAGGCAGATTTCTTTTCTTTTTCCTCACCAAAAAAGGTAGGTGCAAACAATGGAAAATTTAGGGAAAAAGAGGAGAGTTCAAGATTTTAAAACACAAAAGAAAAAAAGCTCTATTTAATTAGGGAATTGTAATAATTGAGATACTATTAATTGTATATTGTGTTGAAAACAGAAATGGTTAAGTTGTGGTTTGGAGGAATATGGGGAAATTATTTGGTTTATTATTATTGATAAATATAATTAATTGATTTGTAAGAAATTGGATTGCATGGAAATAATTGGAATATTCATGTTCATATTAATTAATATGCAAAAAAGGTAGTTATATAACTAATTGATTTATATTAAAATGTTGAATTTATATTAAACAACTGTAATATTACATAATTAATCAATGTGAGCATGGATATAAAAATAGATGACAATGGGAAGGGGTATAATATGGAATAGAAGGGAAAAATTGAATTTGATTAAGATTAGAGATGAGGATGAAGGGTAATATTAGTTTTTTACAAAAATAGATGTGGAATAAATATGGCAAAAAGGAAATACAGAAATTGTAAATTTAATTGAAATGAGTAAACACTGTTTAAATTTGTGAACCGGCCAAATACTCTGTTCAAAGAAAATACATTGTATGTTTGTATGTGTGTTTCTAATTATTGCTATTTATTCATATTTGTTCTCTTTTATTCTTTAAAGTTTAACAATTCATTCTTTATCTTAATATCTTTATATTTGTTTGGGGTTGGCTTTCTTCCCTTTCATCTTTTTTATTGTACAGCAATCTTTCTCCTCAAACCTACCACCTCTCTTTCTTTCCTTCTTACTTTCTCTTCCCCCCCTCTTCTTCTCCCTACTTCCTCTTCCTTTCTCCTTCTCCTCCTCTCTTCCTCCCTCTCTTACCCTCACTCCTACTCTAATTTCCCTTCCCTTCCTTCATCCCTCTCTATTGCTGTATCCTTTTATGCATATGGACTACTCAGAGGGCTGAAAAAGTTATTTCTGACTGGTCCTCGCACTTTTGACCAGTCCTCGAACTTACATCTGTCCTCACATTTTACATTTTTGCCCTATCTTGTCACCATGGTGAAGAAAAGCAGTTGTGAAATGAGTGACATGGTTGTTAAGAATGCTACAATGGGCATAAATGATGACCAGTCATAAGTGCGAAGACCGGTCAAAAGTGCAAGGAAATCACTTTTTTCAGCCCTCTGGGTAGTCCTTTTGTGCACATGGACTACTCAGAGGGCTGAAAAAGTTATTTTTGACTGGTCCTCGCACTTTTGACCAGCTCTCGAATTTACGACTATCCTCACATTTTACGTTTTTTGCCCTATCTTATCACCATGGTGAAAAGAAGCAGTTGTGAAATGAGTGACATGGTTGTTAAGAATGCTGCACGGGCATAAATGTGAGGATGGTCATAAGTGTGAGGACCAGTCAAAAGTGCAAGGACCTATCAGAAATGACTTTTTTCAGCCCTTTGAGTAGTCCCTATACACATAGCCATGGCCACCCGGTCACATGACCAGCTAATCACGCCCACCCAGTCACATGACCTCCAAGCCACGCCCACAAAATAAGCCACGCCCACAGAACCGGTAGTAAAAAATTTTAGAACCTGGTTGGGGGTCACCACAACATGAGGAACTGTATTAAAGGGTCGCGGCATTAGGAAGGTTGAGAACCACTGGTTTAGGGAGTGCAGTTCAGATTTGTTTATTTACAGGATTTACATGGCCACTCAAATGGCAAAAATGCTAATCTCTACAGTAGAGAATTTTGTAAAACGACAGCATTTCCCCACCTATTTCAAATCAAATTGAATGTGTTATTATTTCTTGGGGCAACTTTTCTATATCCGCTTGGATAATATTATGTTCAGTATCATGCTGGGGCAGCATGACACACTCAGCAGTTCCTTTGACAAGTGGGGAATTTTATTAATAGGGCACATTAATTTTTTTTTTTTATAGATAAAGAGATGCCTGGATTCATCTTCAAAAAAGATAGTGCTATTTATAATGGGTGTTGGACTTGATGACTAGAATTTTCCATGGTTGCTGTAACTGCTGATAGTAAACCTTTGGTAAACAAGATATATGCAGCCTCTGAGATCTGAGAAGCCTGCCTTCATTTTGAATAACACACAACAGACTCATGGCTCGATTAATAAGCAATATATTGTATGAGAGGCCTGAATTTTTGCACTGATTTTTTTTTCCAGGTAAAAATTTTTATGTTCGAATACTGCAAAAGCCTCTTATTCGTTTTTCTAAAAATAAATTATAATTAATAGTCCTAGTATATAGCTAGTTTAACAGGGGCAGGATGGATCAGTGGCTAAGATGCTGAGCTTGTCAATCAAAAGGTTGGCAGTTCAGTGGTTCGAATCCCTAGTGCTGCGTAACAGGGTGAGCTCCCGTTAGTCATCCCAGCTTCTGCCAACCTAGCAGTTCAAAAGCACGTAAAAAAAAAAAGTAGAAAAATAGGGATCACCTTTGGTGGGAAGGTAACAGCGTTCCGTGTGCCTTTGGCATTTGGTCATGCCGGCCACAGGACCATGGAGATGTCTATGGACAGCGCTGGCTCTTCGGCTTTGAAATGGAGATGAGCACCGCCCCCTAGAGTCGGGAACGACTAGCACATATGTGCGAGGGGAACCTTTACCTTTATAGCTAGTTTTATGTTACTTTTAAGATACTTCATAAATAATGTGACCCTGGTCAATCTGGAATCATTTACTGAGGACAATACAATTTTATACCGATAATTAAATTTTGGTTATGATTACACCATAGGAACTTTGTTAAACCCTTGTACTATCCTCCCCATGAGTAGGGGGTAAAACACCTCTCTTTGTTAAAGCAATCTGACTAAATCCTACCGCATATTCATGTACATCTCAAGCTGAATATTGTCAATATCCTGAAAATCTGTTTTTTCCCCCTGGATTTTGCAATATAATCATTCAAGAATGAATATGCACAACTGAGAAGCACACATGAAAACAAGTATATGTGAATGGGGATTTAAAGGTGCACTGTCAATCAGAAGTGGATTTTCTTGTAATCTCACAGTCAGATTTAACTGGCTGTCTTGCTTGATGCTCAAGACAAATCCGTTGCTCAGTGGGTAAAATAAGATTCTGCTCCCTTTTCTTTTAAAGCAACATCTTCAGCACCAAAGGAAGCAACTGAGGAAAAACAATCCCTCTCCCAAATAAGCAAAGAAGAACATGATATTCAGTTGGTGCTCCTAAATACTAATCTTCAATTTCAGGGGGGAAAAAACAGTTGTGTGTGGTGGTATGAATCACATTCCCAGGACCCGAGGGGTATGTGCTTTTTTAAAATGATGTCTTATGCAACACAAGATCCCTCTCCCAGTACTTTTCTCAGCCAGATGTGGCCTTCTGCTGACTACCAGCTGTGCATGCACAGAAACCCATTTCCCCAGTGTTGGAATAAATGTCCATGTGGGTTCAGTTCCAAGTGGGGAAAAAGACACTGGAAACATGGTGGCTTCTTGGAAAGATGGTTTTAATGGTGGACAGGATCACATGCCTTGAAGGTCTTGGGTGAAGAGAAAAAAAGGGCAGAGATGCTGAGAGTACCTGAGTTTTATACCATCTCTGGGCTTTTGAATTTGAGCTTGTATTCTGATTGGTTGTCAGACTCCCATGGGGTCATGCAGGGGTACCTTTGTAGGTTGTCCCAAGCTTGGTTGAATCTTGCTGAGTGATAATGTAATGAAGGGGCTTTGGGCAATTCCTATTATGGCTTAATGGCTTTGTTCTTGGATCTTGAGTGAGGGTTTATGTCCTGAGGGCCATGTCTTTTGTGTTGTAAATACGCTGGCTCAGCCGTTGTCTTGTAGATAGGTTGGCACCAAAATATCTTCTGAGGGGGTGGGGGCAGGGAGCTGAGGCTCCGAATTTGTCTTTAGAAACATGTTTCTCCTTTTCTCATTCAGGGAAATATAATATTCTGCCTTTTTAACATTTCCTAGAATATTTCATTCTTCTAGGGGAGGGGTGGGTGCTAATTTCCTACACCAGCAAAGGGAAGCTGCCACTTGCCTCTGTTGCTTGGCAGGCTGGGATTAGACTACTTTGCAAACCCTTCGCTTTAAAAGAATCCTTCTCACAAAGCTGCATGGAAGTTAAGCACACTTTGGAGGATTTGCAGAGCCCCAGAAAAGACATTTGGCGTCACAATGTTAAAGGAGAGCGCAGCTCTCTGATCTGATGCCAGGAGAATGTGAAAACCTGATTATTTAGTTTTAAAAACACGAGAAAATAGGGCTAATTTGGGGTGGAAATGCTTTTGAATGGAAACAGATTGCAATTGACAAGCCTTGGCCATTTCTACATGACCCGTTTAGTGGCCCTAATTATTCTGAGGGTCCAGTTATATATTGAGCCAAGCTTTATAACTTCTCTGCAAATGCCAAGAAATCAAGAGAAATGGAGAACAGAGTAACACTTGAATTACATTCAAGGAATAGCCAAGTGGCCGGTTTTCATTCTAGATAGAGGCCCTTTGCAATTCGTTTTAAGCAATATTTAATTATCCGTTGTTTCTGCTTTTTGTGTCATTCTGAACAAAATTCATGTTTTCCATGTATAAGAAAGAACCTCTCTCCCTCTCCCTCCCCCCCCTCACACACAAATGTATTCTTCTTTAGACATAAAAACTAAAAAAAGTATAATCTCCAGGGCCTGGATAAAATTATTATTCAAGGCTCGTATTTTAGTCCCATATAGCATACCCTGCTTTCCTGAAAATAAGACCCAATTGGAAAATAAGCCCTAGCATGATTTTTCAGGATGCTCGTAATATAAGCCCTACCCCAAAAATAAGCCCCAGTTAAGATCGTCAGCAGACAGAGGTGTTTAGTATTGTATTTTCCCCAAAATAAGACCTAACCGGAAAACAGGCCATAATATGTCTTTTGGAGCAAAAACTAATATAAGACCCTGTCTTATTTTGGGGAAAACATGGTAGAAGATAATTGTTGTAAGTTTAAAATGGAATTAATAATTCTATACAATAAAATAATTAATTTTAAATAAGCCCTTGTCTTTCTTACAATTTGTTCATTTAGCATGATGTACCTGAACTGTAGAAAATTACTTGACTGGTCCAAGTGTTTCATCTATTTATCTTGACAGACCCTTAGCCAGAGAACTGATTTTCTAGGTCATTTCCACCATCACCCTGCCACATTTTTTTAAAACAGTTGGTGCTGTTTTTACACTTTTCAGTATTGTCCAACATGGATATTCCATTCATTAAACTTTTCCCAGTGAAAAAAAAAGCCATCTGCAAAAAAAAAAAAAAAAAAACAAGGAGGAATGGAAAAGTACAGAAATGGAAATTAAAAATGAAAGGTAGCAAAATAAATTCTTTTTCAACCTACACTGAGTCAGGATATCATCAATGAAAAGATCAGATAAAGCCCCCTTTTATAAGGTGTTGCTGTGGAAAACAGAATATATCAATCAGTAGCCATAATCTCTCCTATTTCCTGTCTCTATTCGCAAAAAAATTAAAATTGGCTTCCAAATCCACAAATGCCACCTTCACAGTTTTGAGAAAGATGAACCAGACTAGGACAACAATATTATATTTCTTCTTTCTAAAACCTTGAGATGCAATTGCATGATTTGTTTCTATCCAATTCCCTGGGAGCAAAAGAATGCAGTTGGTTGGGAAATCAAATTTGGATGACAGTTTTTCAAACTGACTTGCTATCTTTTTAATAAATATAGACAGTCTCACCAAGGATCCAGTTAGTACACCTGTTGTTACATTTTATATGAAAGCATTTTAGCAAGGAACTGTGTAAAGTCCTTCAGAATCTTGGCAGACAGCATCACCTCCATGGGAGTTTATTTTGTACGAGAGAGGTATGAATTTCAAAACCTATTTAGTTGCAACCCATAGCTCTGGAATAAGATCTTCCAATTTTGCCATAGGGGAACTGCATGGAAAGTATAAGTGCCCCAAGATCAGATCAGAACAGATCAAAAATGTTCCCAAAGTATCTACAAGCAGGGATTTGGTGACCTTACCCAACCTCTCCCAATGAGCCTAGTTCCCAACTTCCAGCAGAGCCTGGCCAGATCTTGAACAGATATTCCTTTCTACTTTTCTTTCATCTTAAAAGGATCTTTTTGAGACCTCATTTTCCTTTGCGAGGGAGCTTTTATTAGACAATATTTTTCTGCCTGTCCCAAATTCATAGTCAAAGTGTGTGGGATTGCAGGTTTTTTTAAAAGAAAAAAAAAGAAAAGAAAAGAAAAGAAAAAAGAAAGCACAAATGAATTTAATTTATTTTCCACTGGTGACTGAATTTAAACCCACCTTTCTATCCACCCAATAATCTCAGTAGTTTATAATAATAAAAATGCAAAAGTAAAACACTAAAACTAAAAAACTAAAACAGATTGAATAAAATTAGAATCCTGGTTAAAAACAAACCAATGCACACAGATTAAAGAAAAGCAATAATATGTTTGGAGAACAGGCCAGCTCCTTAGGGAATACATTATACAGTTTGGAAGCCACGTAAGATTTTTTTTCCTACATTCCAGATAAACTAGATTTTAATCTTGCAGACATCTTTCAGAGAGCCTTTCTTGGTGATCTAAGTAGCTAGAAGGTTCCTAGTAGAAGAGGGCAAATCTGTTTCTAATCTGGACAGTGATTAAAGATTTTTTTTCGCCCATTGGTATCTAACATGAAAAGGGTTACAAACCCACAGATTTATGGATTTGTTTCCTTTATAGACAATTTATTTGCAATAATGATAGGGATGGCATCTTGATATTACAAGAAATGAGGAAGAGTGCAAACCAGTGGTGGGTTCCTCCCGGTTCCGCCCGGTTCCACCGAGCCGGTAGCGGTGACGATATGATGTCACCGAACCGGTTCTGACCCCCCGCTCCCCGGCCCCCTTGCCCCCGCCCCCCCACCCCCCGCGTTATTCTTACCTTTTATTTGGCCCCACCCCCAATCTATTGCTGCCTCCTGAGTCCCAGCTGATGGCTAGAGGGAAAAAACCTGTTTAAACTCTTGCCGCGGGGCTTCAAAGGGTTGCCCTTCAGCTGATCAATGTTAAAAGAAAACAAATGAGTAGATCGGTGGCAAAATAAATGGGTAGACCAGTGCCTGCAAAAATAAATGGGTAGATCGGTATAGCTCTGCAAGCAGTTAAAAGCCTGGTAGACCAGTACCTCTGCTAAATCCTAAATAATTGTCACATGACCATCAAGCCACGCCCATAAAATAAGCCTCGCCCACAGAACCGGTAGTAAAAAATTTTAGAACCCACCCCTGGTACAAACCCATAATTGGTCTTGGTATCTTTAACAAAAGAGATGGTGCTTTTCTTCAGTCAGTTTTTGGTGTTTTTCATCATATGAAGAATAACTTTACAGATTTCATTTCTGAAAGGCATCAGAACTGGCACATTTCAGGTGGTTTCTCAGAGAGAGCACAATAAAGGAAAGCTAAATTTTAAAACTTCTATCGTAACCTAGGGTTGAATAACTAGGGCTATATGTAGTCCCAAAATTCATTCTCTCTGTCTCTCACTCTTTCTCTCCCTCCCTCCTCCCCCCCCCGCTCTCTCTCACATACACACACAAATATATTCTTCTTTAGTCATAAAAACTAAAAAAAGTATAATCTCCAGGGCCTGGATAAAATTATTATCTCTCTGTCTCTGTCTCTGTCTCTGTCTCTGTCTCTGTCTCTGTCTCTCTCTCTCTCTCTCTCTCTCTCTGTGTGTGTGTGTGTGTCTCTCTCTCTCTAAAAAAACAACCTGTCATGTCTGCATTGTCCCATTAGCCTTAAATTTGGCCTATTTAAATATTTTTAAAAAACCAAAATACAATCCCAGATTTCCTCTGAAGCCTTCCCCTGCCCTGATGTTATGCTCACTTTGTGGATTTTGGTTCCAGCCCAAAAGCTGATAATCAAAAGTTCCCTCCTCCTGAGAAACCAGTTTGCAATTCATGTAAAATGTTTGACACTCAAGAGGAGGAAACTGATCAGTCTCTGAGCATGCTTGACTTATCTTTGCGCAGAAATGGGGAACTTACTCCCCAGAGGTTGTTATGCTACATTGCACAGCAGTTTTACTCAGTATGTGGATGGATGCTGGGAATTAAGAGTTTAGTATCTGAAGGATACTGAATTCCCAATCTTATTTTACAGTGACTCTTTATTCCAAACTATGAGAGCGAAAGTTGATTAAAATGCAGCCCCAGTCCAACTCTGCTTCAAATCTGGCAAAAAAAAAAAAAGTTGAATTGAGATACTGAATTACAAGATCTGCAGTGATCACCTAACAGTTCTAGCCATGGAGAGAGAAGAAGCTTGGTTGGCATAAAAATAAAGTACTGAATGCTTGCTTGCTTGCTTTATTTATTTATTGTATCATATTTTTTCCTCTTTTCATCCTCAGATAACGTTGAGCTGAGAGAGTGTGACCTGCATGGAGCCATTCAATGTGTACCACAATTGAGTAGGGATGTGGAACCATAACTTCCAGAAGTTAGTTCAATACCAGAAAGATTGAGAATAGATTTTTTTTTTTTGATACAGATTCCATGTTATATTTATGAGGCAGTGGTTTTGTTTTTCCTCATTCATCTAAATGTTTGGAAAATAGAAGGAGCACAATCTACCTGTTATTAATTCACAACATCTTTCTCAATTTAGTCATCTTCTAATCACTGCTGCATAGTCACTGTTTTATTTATGCAATTTACTATTTCATACCAGAACAGATGTTGCTCATTTGGCAAACTGCAAATTAGGAATCCCACTATGAATTAGGTGGTTAAATTTTACCTGAGGTATATTTACCACCCATATGCTTTCTGATAGATTTTTGACACCTTTGATAAATAATCGACTCAGGAGAAGAAGTGGCTAAATAAATATTTGAGAGAAAGGAAGGAAAGAAGGAAGGAAGGTTAAGTTAACAGATGCAAGGGAATTCCCCCATCCCAGTTTCTCTCTTGGTTCTTCTCTTCAAGGTATAAATTCAAGTAGAAGTGAGACTTTTCTGTCTTCATATATTCATTCACTTCATTCTCAAGTAATTTAATTTTTACTTCAAATACATTGAATGTCCATTAGCATCCCTTGATAACTGGGCTAAGCCCATGTTCTGCATCCAATACAGTTACTATATAGAATGGATATTTTTCTTTGTAGTGAAACCTTCTGCTATTTCTAGTGTTCTTTCTGGTATTCTTAATGTTCTAGTTTGGTTATGCTGAGGAACATATGACCTAACAAGAACTTCTGCTGAATTTAAAGTTCCAAAGTGGCAGAGCCTTTTCCCCTGTGCATCTGGCTCTTCTGAGTCAATAGTTAGTTACAGATCTCCATTGAACCAGGAAAAATTAAAAACCGCAATTCTCACCTTTTTTGGTGAAAATGGATGGTTGAAAGTCTGAGACATCTCCTGTCATGAGATTTCCCATTAGTCTTCACCTTCAGCATCATTACAAGGATAAATTTGAGGGGGAGGGGGGGATAGTTTTGCATATGGAGTTTTGCATATATGCAAAAATAGTTTTGCATATTTGCATATGGAGGACCTCTGCAATGATCCAGTACCAATTTTTAATTTGGCTTATAAACATCTGGGCAGCGTGATGGGTCAGTGGTTAAGAAACTGGGCCTGTTGCTGGAAAGCCGGCAGCCCAGGTTTGAGAGCAAAGCACCACATGATCGGGTGAGCTCCTGTCCTCTTTCCAGCTCCTGCCAGCCTAGCAGTTCAAAAGCCTGCAGATGTGAACAGCTAAATAGGTACCACTTTGATGGGCAAGTAATGCTCCATGACATCATACTGGCCACATGACTTCGGAAATGTCTTTGCATTGTATTAGCTCAATGGCCTTGAAAAGGAGAGGAACACTGCCCCCTATATTCAGTAAAGGTTAAGGTTCCCCTAGCACATACTGTATGTGCTAGTCGTTCCCGACACTAGGGGGCAGTGCTCATCTCCATTTCAAAGCTGAAGAGCCAGCGCTGTCCGAAGACGTCTCCGTGGTCATGTGGCCGGCATGACTAAACACCAAAGGTGCACAGAACGCTGTTACCTTCTCACCAAAGGTGGCCCCTAATTTTCTACTTGCATTTTACGTGCTTTCGAAATGCGAGGTTGGCAGAAGCTGGGACAACTAATGGGCGCTCTTCCTGTTACATGGCACTAAGGATTCGAACCACTGAACTGCCGACCTTTCAATTGACAAGCTCAGTGTCTTAGCCACTGAGCCACCATGTTCCTCTCTATATTCAGTAACAACTACCAAAGTAAAATTGATAGGGATTCCTTTACCTTTTTTTTATCTACAATAGTCTATTGGGATTCTCTAACTCAGGGGTGTCAAACTCGTGGCCCACAGGCTGGATGCATCATGCACTGGCCATGCCCACCCCTGTTTCAGCGAAGGGGAAAAAAGTTGCAATACATCACACGATGAAAATGTGTTCGTTGTGAGTTTGACACCCCTGCTCTAACTGCTAAGTTAAATGCTAGGTTAGCACTATACTACCGAGACAGAAACTACAACACAGAGGGTTTTTTTTAAATCCTGTGCTATGGAAGTTTGAAGGCTTTGTCTAAATCTCACTGAGCATGTATGTTATGTGAGTTTTGAACGAGTTACTAAAGCCTGAAAAGAGACCAGCTCAAAAAATCTTCCAGTTGATAAAAAGATAGATGGAAGCATTTCCACTGATTGCCTATAACTTCAAGAGCCATCTTTTCCATTGCTGCAAAAGACTGATCACCATTCTGGTCATAGATATTTGGAGTGCATAGGAGATTTGAAAGGAAGGCACATAGGTAGATTCACTTCTCCTCCCACGACAAGCAGAACATTTCTACTAAATGACATCATCTGTTGATAGGACATTTCCAACATGGGGTAGGACAGACTTTTCCAGTTGATGAGTGAAATCACTGCAATCACCACACATTCATTGTGTAAGACACTACTATTTCATCTACTTGTTAAAGGATTGTTTTAAACCTCGTAAACCCAAGTTGGCTAATTCCTAGAGCAAAAAATAATCCAATGAATCCTTGTTGGGTTTCCCCATACAAACGTGACTTGTGTCATCCCACATAGTCCTCCTGAATGCAGCTAAGAGAAATCTTTAAATGTGTTCTTGTAATCCCATGGACTTTATTCAGGGGTGGGCTTCAAAAATTTTAGCAAGGGGTTCTCTGCACGGTTGCTGCGAGGGTGTGGCCATGGGGGGCATGGCCTAGTTGGTCTTCTGCATCACCATGGGGGGGATTTTTGCCCTCCCCAGCTCCAGAGGCTTTCCTTGAGGCGAAAATGGCCTCCCCAGACTCTGGAGGCTGGAAAGTTCCCGAACTTCCGGTAGGTCAGTTTTTTGCCCTCCCCGAGCCTCTGCATGCACCCTGCACTTACTTGCATCCAAAACAGGCTGCATGGGGACTCCTGGAGGGGCAGGGAGGGGTGGGCAGGGCCAGCCAGGAGTGGGATTTGAGGGTTCTCTGAACTGCACAGAATCTTAGCTAGAAGTTCTCCTGAACCCCTGCGAACCTCCAGCAACTCACCCAACTTTATTTATTTCTTTGTTTATTAAATTTATATTCTGTCTATCTCATTATTGGAGCCATATATCTTATGAAGAGTCTGTTTTGTGGTATCCAGAATGAAGTGGGGGATAGTTTACACTTTAAACAAAGTAAAAAAAAAAAAAACACCCAGAAGTGTGTAAAATGAATGGCATGCATGGGAGTTGAAGCATCATTGCATGAAACTGATTTAGCAAAAACTCTCACCTCCCAGCAAGCTACCTCCATGGCCCATTCCTCCCTTATCTGGTATACATGGAAGTTAAGAGAAAAATCTTCCATCAGGGTAGGGGAAAGGGAAAGAGAAAGAGAAAGGGAAAGAAAGGAAAGGAAAAGCTGAGCTCTTGCAGAGAGACCTTGAACAATAAATGGAATGGAATTTATTGAAACGTACTCTGCTCCTGTAAGCGGTTACATAATTTCTCTGTCCTTCTATAGCACATTTCACACAGAGTTTCATAAGGAAGTAATTTCCTCTCAAGGTTAAGCAGATTTTGCGGCTACCCCTTTGTTCCTTAAGGGTATAATTCATGGTTGAATATTTTGACTGATGCAAATAAATTGAGAGGATCATAGAACAATAGAGCCGGAAGGGACCTCACTGGCTATTTCATCCAACCCCTTGCCCACAGATAACATGATTAATTCTATCGATCATCCTCTTGTGATTGGTAAAGTGCAAGGACAAGGGGGGGAAAAACCGGCTGTCATTTTACAGAAGAAATATGATCCCAGGCAGAGCGATAGCTTCTCTTAGAACAGTAATGCAATTAGGACATAAAGCATTTGCTATATTTCTTTGAAGGCAGAAACCAGGAAGGGGTGGAGGAGAATTGGAGTGCTGTGTGCATGCCTTTTCTCATCATCATGAGTCTCATTGTGAGTCAATCTCATAGAGAGATGAATACCTTTCTACCCATATTATGCTAAGAGTTAAAATAATAATAGTTTAAAAAGAAAAAAACCTGACCTGGCTCATAAATTGTCTTGTCTGATCTGTCCTAAAGAACTCATAACATCTCAGTTAAATTTTTATGCTTTAATTTAAAAAAATGGATTCCAGTCTTTATTAGATGTGTTAAAATATGGAATCTTAAGCTCTCACCTAGAGTTGTTACAACTTGAGTTACCTCTTTATCTATTAAGATATTTTGTGGGAATGGTCTTCATTTTCTTGTTTATTTCACTTGACAACATTAGCCTGTTTGACCAGCATTCAGTCGGTATTTTTGACATGAAGCTGGCAGGAGTTGGAACATAAATTGCTATTATATGTAGACGATATTTTCAGTCATAGAATTATTAAAGTTCTCCACTACACTTTGGTAATAACTGAACATTATTCAGTCAAATACTGAAAGCAATTTTGAATAATTTCAAAATTGCAGATAAATATTGTTATTATCATTGCTCTTGGTATGGTAGGTGATCAAGAAAATACAGTACTGCAAGAATTTGAATAGCATAAAATTGCTGAATGGGATTCCATTCTATTCTATTCTATTCTGTTCTGTTCTGTTCTGTTCTGTTCTGTTCTGTTCTGTTCTGTTCCATTTCATCCCATCCCATCCCATCCCATCCCATCCCATTCCATCCATCCCATCCCATCCCATCCCATCCCATCCCATCCCATCCCATTCCATCCCATCCCATCCCATTCCATCCCAGCCAGGGGTGGGCTTCAAAAATTTTAGCAAGGGGTTCTCTGTCCAGTTGCTGGGTCAGCATGGCCATGGTGAGCATGGCCTAGTTGGCCTCCTGCACCACAGTGGGTGGAGGGTTGTTTCTGCCTTCCCCGGGCTCTGGAGGCTTTTCTTGAGCCTTCAGGAGGGCGAAAATGGTCTCCCTAGGCTATGGAGGCCCTCTGGAGGCCGGAAACGGACCTGTTTCTGGCCTTCCTGAACTTACGGTAGGCCTGTTTTTGCCATCCCTGAGCCCCCCCCCATGCACCCTGCATTTACCTGCATCCCAAACGGGCCGTGTGGCAACTCCTGGGAGGGGGGGTGAGGCGGGGAGGGTGGTGGGGCTAGCCAAGAATGTGATTTGGGGGTTCTCCAAACTGCACAGAATCTTAGCTAGATGTTCTCCCAAACCCCTGCAAACCCCCAGCAGCTCAGCCCTGACCCCAGCTCAGCCCAGCCCATCCTACCCTATCCTATGATATCCTATGTTATTTTACCCTATCCTACCCTTTTATTTTGTTTTTAGTTTGATATATTAGCAGTTTCTGGACCTTATCAATGATTTTTTTTCTATTAGAAAGTATTTTGGAAGAATTTAAACAGTTTATCTAAATCTAGTTTATTTCTATAGACAGTTGGGGCCATTACTAAGACAGATACTGGTAATTATTAAGATAAAACTGCAAAATGAAATGTGATTGGGATATTTTATTTTAACAAATGAATTAACATCAAAGAACATTACATGTTTCTTATGAAGTTAAAATATTTCTTATGAACTTAAAATGAGACTAATTTATCAAAAGATTCTTTTTCATGTTTATTAGATGCCTTGAATGATTTTTTTTTTAGAAGCGCTGGATGTCAGACTTTTATGCAGGAGATATATTTGAGGGAATTCTAATGTTTTGTAATATATTCAATTCTAAGGTCTTTTTTTTTCATTCTCTTTAATTTGGTGACTCATCAATTAAAACACATATTATCATTTAAATTATTCTAATTTTGTTGCATTGTTTAATCTGCTTGATTACAGCATAATTTTTCTTGAATTCTTTTTTTCCATCTTTTCCAAAGCAAAGAATTTATCACAACATAATACCACCTTCCCTTCTGCCCTGAGCAGCTCTGAATTTATTCTACTTTGATTACTTTGCAGTGGAAACCAGGGATACACAGTTGTTAGAAAGATTTGTGATTGCTACTGCTTACCTACAGAATGAATCTGGGGTCCTTGATTTACAGAGTTCCATGAAGTACTATGCAGTTAAAACATGGACACCATTTAATTCATATCTGGGAAACAATAATAAAAGCTGCAGCTTTAGAAAATGGCATCTCCAAGTTTTACTAAATGAATTATGCATGGCCTCAAAACAAGAGAGATAATTTCCTGCAAATTGTATGATTTGCCTTCAAAATTTTCCCATAATCAGTTGCAATCTGTGGAGCTGAATCATATGTTACTGCCATTATCAAGTAGCTGCAAGCATCTTCCCACCCACGTGACTGTTTTCGCGTATGGGATTTGATATGCCCTGTTTGCATTAACATTTCAGAAACAAGCAAATCCATAGACCTTGCAAAGATGGGAAACAGAAATAGCATAAGGAATAATACAGTATACAGTATTCACATGTTTGTTGGAAGAAGAAAAAATAGTTCAACCTCTGTCTAATAACCCAGTTCCATAAAAGACTAAAGACTGTACAGAAAAGGTGCATTAAAAGTAAGATATAAAAGCATCAGAAGATGAACTCAGGCACAGTTGGAAGCTGTCTGTTATATGAAATGTATTAACTGAACGGAATATTAAAAATGACGACTTCATTAAGTAGATTCATAGAAGCAAACAGGAACCACAGGAAATTACTGCTCATTCATTCTGTCTAATCGCATCAGATTTTGGCTACATTTACACAGTTTCAAAAGACAGAACGGAGGAAATAATCACTTTCAAACAATTTCCCCAAACGTGGATTTCTACATTGATGCACACAATGATGCGACTACAGAAATTCTTTGACATCATTTGTAGTACAATGCAGCGGTAACAAAGAGGGATGGAGAACACAATTATTCATTTCACTCCAATGACAAAATGTCTGTGGAGATCCCCAGTCATCCAGGTCATACTTGTCAATTCTTCATCCAGTTCCAGTTTTAGTTTCCAAACCTTGCTGGTAAAGATCTGGGAACTGTTGATGTTGCCAGCCAGAGGAGCTAATAAGGTGGTTAGATGTTTCACAATGTTGTAGGTGACAGAGTTGATGTTACTGACAATTGATTTGAGTGGAGTTCCCTCTTTGTGGATTTTGGGGAGTCCATATATGCATGGAGTGGCTTCCCCAGGGTAAAGGCATAATATTATGGCTTGTCAATGTCATTGTCCTTCAGTAGTTGTTGCAGGAAATTGATGACCTTTCTCTTATAAGTGTAGGTAGGATTTCTCTTCAGAGTCTCACATGTAGCAATGTTCTTCAGAAAAGTGTCCAAAACAGTCAGGACTGTGAGAGCACAGTCCTTTTGAAATAATTCTTGTAGTGGCTTTAAATTATTAAACCGAAGTCCAAGATCAGGGGTGCACCATTTTGTTGGAACCTAAAGTTGGAGCTCATAATACTGGGAAGTTGAAGGAAAGAGAAGAAGAGGACAACCCTGGATTATATTTCAACAATGATGGATGCATCAACAGAGAAACTTAAAAGGCCAATTTCACTGCCTTTGGATACCCTGCTCAAAAAAGTCAAAAGAAGCAAGCAAAGGATAGGGCAGGGCAAATGACAGTGATATTTGTTGTTAAGTTTAGTTAAAGTCAATGAAATAAAATTGCATGCCACCCAGATTTGCTGGGAGTACATGTCAACAGGCGAAAAATGGGCAAAGCCAAGTGTCAAAGCTCTTCCCTTTACAAGCATTTAAGTTGTCTCTGACATAAAACCATTCCAGTCCTAGGTGAGTTTGGTGAAACAACCCAGGAAATTATTTATTTTTCATTCAAATTGGATCTTTGCTAAATTCCTTCATGAATTGAAAATTCTGGGCTAGAAGAAACTTAGAGAACCATGGGCTAGGTAGGTAGCCCATTTCAAAGGCAGCCTTCCTGAATCAACCTTAACCTGAGTAACTTAGGCACTTTCTTCACTGCTTATAATGCTGGGAGGACAGCAGAAGAGCAGAAGAACATGGCATCAAAAGGTACCATTTGAAATGCAGCTCTTTTTCAAGGGGACGGCTGCCTCTTTATTCAACAACTTCTTTTAATCAAAGGTTAGATAGTGTAGTAGGATATAAAGCTCTTCTAGATCCATATTCCTGGTCGGAAACATATTAATCAGTGAAGCACACTTCTGAATAAGCATGTCATACAACACAACAAAGAACACAAACAGAATCATCCCTAGCAATCAGCAATACAATAGTTGAGTATTTTTCTTTCCTCATACAACACCAAACTCCATAGTACATATTGCATTTTGAAAGGTCACTGTCAGCCTCAGTTTTCCTGCTTTAGCTGCCATAAGAAACGGGGAGGGATTAGGTATGGAGCAGTGGGGGGAGAGAGCAGGAGGGGGTTTGTCTTTGTAGGAGGGGACTTCGTGGGAATCGAAACTGGATTTCAGAAGGGGATGGCTGACCAACTGTCTCGACATTCCTGATGGATGACGCTGCCAGACGTGTTGCCACCTGACCTTTGGAAGACCTTTAGATTGGCTGAGAAAATATAAACACGAGGGGGGGGAGAAGCTTAGTAGATGCATTTCGCGCGTTTTGGTCACTTCCAGCTTTTCACTGGGGTGTTAATCTTTTCATATTCAGTAAAAGTACCAAATTCTTCAAAATGCTTGAGTTTGGGGTTTTCTTTCCTGGATACTGAAGGAAGCATACCTGACATTAAGCTGGAAGTCATCTCAGTCATCCCGGACAAAACCCGAGGGGACTGAAAATCCAAAGTATGTCAGACCGAGGGAGTGATGAAGAAGGGAAGAGGGGGGCAGCGAGTTCAACCGCCCTCCAGTCGGAAAGAGAAACTGCAGAATGGCTGGAAAAACTCCGTTTGGAACCGGAGGAGGCCAGATGGTCAAAAGGTGTGGGGAGACTGCCGGACTGGGGAGAGAACCCCCGGGGAGTGACGACTTCCAGACCCCGAAAAAGGGAGGCAGTGTGGATGCAACAGCAGAAGGAACGTCTCATGATAGATCAAGCCTTGCAGCTTATCCGTGATGTGGAAGAAAGCAGAAAAAACCGTGAGTCTTTTGAAACTCCTGTGGAGAAGGGGGAAGCAGACCCCAGGGGGGAGGCCGAAGAGACAGCCTGCGGGGGAGAGGAAGAGTTTGAGGAGGGAACATCCCAGGCTTCGGCAGCTCGAGGAAGAGAGGCAGCCGGCCAGAGAACCCCAGCCCTGCAGGCCCCCCCCCGCAGACGTAAAAAGCCAAAAATCCCCCCCCCTTCCTGGGAAGTTTGATGGAAATCCTAAAACCTTGGGATTTTTCCTGACTCAAGTGTGGAACCACATGCAGGATTGGGGGGAGGACTACGAAACGGATGCGGCTAAAGTCAGAAGCGTTGCGAATGCCCTAGAGGGAGTGGCAGCTGAGTGGATGGTGGTTCTCCACAATAACAACTCCCTCCTGCTGAGAAATTACAACCAGTTCATGAGGGCCCTTAGAAGACGTTTTGAAGACCATTTAGCTGAACGAAAGGCGAGACTCAGAATGAAGAGCATTCAGCAGGGTCGGAGGCCGGTGGCAGAGTATATCCAAGAGTTTCGTGAACTGGCACCTTATATGACAGGCTGGTCAGAAATGGCGCTTTTGGAGAGTTTCAAGGATGGACTGAATGATGAGATATATTGAGATTGCAGGAGCATGGGGGTCCCCGATGATTTGGATAGATGGTACATAGTAGCTGAGGATGTGGAGATCGAGCTGAAACGGAGCGAACTCCGAGGAAGGCGGATGGGGGACCAGTCATCCTCTCTCTACCGTAAGGGGGCGGCCAAGATGACTGGCGGGAAGACCGAATTCAAACCCAAGTCAAAGCCCTTCACCTGTTTCAAATGTGGGAAGGAGGGTCACCGGGCGGCCGAATGTTTCTCCAAACCACCGCCAAAAGCCACCGGGGCCAGCCAAAAGAAAAGCGATAAAATACCCGCCAAAACCCGCGACACCGCCCTGAAAGGAGAAGTCGTTGAGTTCACTCCCCGGAACCAGCGTGAGTTGGGAACTCCGACCAACGATGACGACAGCGAGACGGACTCCGACTCGGACACCGATGAACGGGTGAGTCACACGGAAGAACCCTTACTCATCCCCGTAGAAGTAAGGGTGCCCTCCACAGGAACTCACGCGCAATTGTTAGCCCTGTTGGACTCGGGGTGCACTAGGTGCATAATTAGCCCCAAAGTAGTGGAGGAAATGGGACTGAGACTGAAAACTTTAAAAAGACCCATTGCATTTTGTCAATTAGATGGGTCGATTGCAGGAGGGGGCCCAGCTAGTTTTATGACCGAACCCCTTGAACTACAGTTGGGGAATCATATAGAAAAGCTCAGCTTTATCGTAGCACCTGGCATGGAAAGGCCCCTAATTCTAGGACTCCCCTGGCTTCGTAAATGGAACCCACGAGTAAATTGGAAAACGGGGGTCCTGCGCATCCGTACAGCAGAACCACCTCCGGAAAAGGAAGGCCCCTCCCTAAGGGACAACATAAGACCAGAAGGGGCCGCAGTAGCCATTAACTATATTGAGGGAGAAGAGAAAATTCCGAAGGAATATTGGGACCTCAAGGAAGTGTTTAATGAAAAAGCGTCTGATACTCTGCCTCCCCACAGGGCCACTGACTGCACCATTGAAATACTCCCAGGGGTGAAGCTTCCCAAACCAAAAATATACCCCATGACACCTCGAGAATTGGAGGAATTGCGGAATTTTATTGACAAAAACTTAGAACGGGGATTTATCGAACGAGCCAAACCCAAGGTAGCAGCGCCAGTAATGTTCCGCGAAAAGAAAGATGGATCCTTCAGATTAGTTGTTGATTATAGAAACATGAACGCCATTTGCGTGGAAAATGTCTATCCCCTCCCACTTATGAAGGACATGTTGGCCCATTTAGGAAAGGGAAATTTTTTTACCAAACTTGATTTAAGAGAGGCATACTACCGAGTGAGAATAAAAGAGGGAGATGAATGGAAGACAGCATTTAATTGCCCACTGGGGTGTTTCCAATTTAGAGTACTCCCTTTTGGACTACAGGGGGCCCCGGCCGTATTCATGCAGTTGATCAACGAAGTGTTGCATGAGCATCTATATAAGGGGGTGTTGGTCTATTTGGACGATATTCTAATTTATTCTGACAACATGGCCGACCATATAAGATTGGTTCGAGCGGTCTTGAATAAACTCAGAGCAGCTGAACTCTATGCCAAACTTTCTAAATGTGAATTCCATCAAGACAAAATCGACTATCTTGGATATCGTATATCGCATGAGGGAATAGAGATGGACCCGGAAAAGGTCCGGGCAGTAATGGAATGGGCCACACCACGCACCCGTAAACAGTTACAGAGTTTCTTAGGGTTTGCTAACTTTTATAGACAATTTATCCCCTCTTTCGCAAAAATCGCACTGCCAATTACAAACTTGCTCAAAACCAAAGGGGAAATAAAACCCAAACCCTCGAAACCACTAGAATGGACTATGGACTGTCAGGCCGCTTTCGAAAAACTGAAACGGTTGTTTGCAGCTGAACCTGTGCTCAAAAACCCCGACATAGAACAACCTTTTGTAGTACAAGCGGATGCTAGCGACGTTGCCGTAGGAGCGATACTCTTGCAAAAGAATGAGAATGGAATATTACAACCCTGTGCTTACACATCCCGTAAGCTATCTGAGACAGAAAGGATATGGGCCATATGGGAGAAGGAAGCGTTTGCAGTTAGATGGGCGCTGTTAACATGGAGACAATTTTTAGAAGGGGCAAAACACCCTTTCGAGGTGTGGACTGACCATAAGAATCTAGAAGCATTAAAAACACCACGCAAATTGTCACCCAAACAGGCACGCTGGGCCCAACATTTCAAGCGTTTCAATTTCACTTTACGTTACCTTCCTGGGGGGAAAAATTTCATGGCGGACGCACTTTCCAGATTACCACAGTACAACAGCATAAAGAAGGAACTGGTTCAACCAATGATCCCCTTAACGCAATTGGCAACACCTGTCACTACCAGAGCGCAGAGTAAAACCGATCCAGAACTCTCAGGGGATTTACTCGAAAAGTTACGAGAAGCGCTAAAAGCTGACGAGTGGTTTAAAATCCACTCGAATGAATGCACACTTCGCGACGGACTAGCTTGGGTTGGATCAAAATTGTATGTTCCGACCACATTAAGACCAACCGTATTGAAATATGCGCATGATGCCAAAGCCGCAGGACACTTTGCGTTTGTCAAAACATTACATCTTGTTAAGAGACAGTTTTGGTGGCCTGCACTAAAAAAGGACATACAGGCATATGTGGCTAGCTGTCCAGTATGTGCCTCGGCTAAAAGACCTCCAGGGAAATCCCCTGGATTACTGCAAGGTGTGGCTAGACCGAACGCCCCATGGAAGGAAATATCTATGGATTTTGTTGTGGACTTACCCGACAGTGAGGGCTGAACTGTCATTTGGGTAGTAACTGATTTGTTTTCCAAACAAGTACATTTCATACCTTGCTCAAAGATCCCTTCAGCAAAAACCCTCGCAAAATTATTTATTCGGCAGATTTACCGACTACATGGGTCTCCGAAAAGAATAATTTCTGATAGGGGTGTGCAATTTACTTCCAGTTTCTGGAGAGAATTTTTAAGATTGATAGGCTCCGCACAGGGGTTGAGTTCCAGTCACCACCCTCAGACAAATGGTGCTTGTGAAAGAACCAATGGGATGCTCGAACAATACCTTAGGTGTTACGTGAATTACCAACAGGACAATTGGGTAGACTTGTTGCCATTTGCAGAAGTGGCGTATAACAATTCTGTGCATAGTAGCACCGGATTCACCCCTTTTAAGGTTGCATCGGGCCAGGATTTTGTACCCATTCCCGAGTTACCTCAAGATGATCCCCAAAATCCCTCCTTGATAGATTGGATGGAACAATTAAGGAGCACCTGGACAGTGACTCGGAAGGCATTAGATGAGGCACACCGAGCTCATAAGGCACAAGCCGATAAGAAAAGGTCCCCAGCTCAAATTTACAAAGTGGGGGATAAAGTCTATTTGTCTACCAAATACTTACAAACCACCCAGAGGTCTAAAAAGCTGGGGCCTAAGTATGTAGGACCATTCCGTGTGATTAGACTGATAAATCCAGTGACAGTTGAATTAGAATTACCAAAAACCTTGAGACGGATACATCCTGTATTTCATGTTAGTTTATTGAAACCTGAACACTCATCTCCCCTAAGGGTTGATCATAGCAACCCTCCAATTCCCATCCTCATAGAAGGGGAGCAACATTTTGAGGTTAAGAAAATCTTGGACTCTAGAAAACACCATGGTAAAGTCCAATATCTAATTGCCTGGAAACATTTTCCCCTATCTCAGGCTGAATGGGTAAATAAACGGGATGTCCGAGCTCCCAGGAAAGTACAACAGTTCTATGCCAAATACCCTGATAAACCTTGATCATTGTATATATTCTGTTTCTCTATCTCTTTCTTCCTTTTATTTAGGACTAACGTCTCTTCTGCAAGAGGGGCCGAATGTCAGCCTCAGTTTTCCTGCTTTAGCTGCCATAAGAAACGGGGAGGGATTAGGTATGGAGCAGGGGGGGGGAAGAGAGCAGGAGGGGGTTTGTCTTTGTAGGAGGGGACTTCGTGGGAATCGAAACTGGATTTCAGAAGGGGATGGCTGACCAACTGTCTCAACATTCCTGATGGATGACGCTGCCAGACGTGTTGCCACCTGACCTTTGGAAGACCTTTAGATTGGCTGAGAAAATATAAACACGAGGGGGGGGAGAAGCTTAGTAGATGCATTTCGCGCGTTTTGGTCACTTCCAGCTTTTCACTGGGGTGTTAATCTTTTCATATTCAGTAAAAGTACCAAAATCTTCAAAATGCTTGAGTTTGGGGTTTTCTTTCCTGGATACTGAAGGAAGCATACCTGACAGTCACAGTATGATTGGGGTATGTGTACCAAGTATAAGTATGTATGAATAGTCTCCTTTATATTGAGTTTTAGTCCTGGGGATACCAATATAGTTTTCTTGAGAAAATGCACAGATGGTTTGCCATTGCCTTCTTCTGGGATTTTTTGACACCCTAGTCCAGCTTCTAGTCATGTTATTTTCTCATCCAAGTCCTGTCCAGGTGCAACCTTCCTTAGCTTTTTGAGAACAGCCATAATAATCTAGATGCTGCTACCGAGTAGTACACATGCAGGGGTGAAATGCTCCCGGTTCGGACCGGATCACCCGATCCGGTAGCGATAGAAGCGGGTGGTTCAGAGAACCGGTAGCAAAAATCCCCCCCCCATGCCCAGCTGAGCTGCACAATCATCAGAGGCTTTTTTTACTTTTAAAAGCATTTTTTCTACAACTACGGCCGAAAAAATGCTTTTAAAAGTTAAAAAAAAGCCTCTGATGATCGCGCGACTCATCAAAGGCATTTAAAAGAAAAAAACCCTTTTTTTCTTTTAAATGCTCTGATGATCCCAGCTGAGTTCCCTGATCGGCAGAGGCTTTTTAAAAAAGCCTCTGCCGATCAGGGAACTCAGCTGGGATCGTCAGAGCCTTTTGAAAACATTTTTTTACAACCTCTTAGCTGAAGAGGTTGTAGAAAAAATAGTTTTAAAAGTTTAAAAAAAAAATTGGCCACGCCCACCCAGTCACATTACCCCCACCACCACCAAGCCAGGCCCACAGAACCGGTAGTAAGAAATTTTAGATTTCACCCCTGTACACATGTATGCAAACATATGGATAAATAACGATACAAATTACAATAGTGGAAAATACAGTTTTGAAATGCACCAGGTGAAAAGTACTCTTTTGCCTTCAGATCTCGAGAGCTGCACAACCTTAATAAACATCCATTCTGAAAGTGCTCTTTGTTCTCAACAGCTACCTGTTTCCTTCTGAAAGCTTGCAAAAAAAAAAAAAAATCCTGAGGGAAATTTTATCTAATATTGTGGATTGTACGTGATTTTAGCTCACAAAACCATTGAGAAAGTAAACCTATCCCCTTTAAAAATAATTAAGGCCAACTCCTCAGATTATTAAAGTCAACTTCTCAGCATCTGTTTTCTATAAAATTTATCTTATCTACAACCCACCATATCACAAGAGCTTTGTAACATACAAGCCCAGACCTGTTGCCCTAGCATAAGATTCAAGACAGATTTATATCTCTGGTATCTTTTTTTTTTTCCTTCCTGAGTGTCTGCTAATACATTACCTACAGTCAATCTCTTCTGTTGCTTGAATAAAGATTTTCTCCAGAATGAATCTTTAATAGGATTTGGAGCTGCTAAAATACCTAGAGAGCTGGCTTCTATCAATGTTTTGGGAGGTAGGAGGTAGGAGGTAGGAGGAGGTAGAAGACCAGGACTTGTGCAACCAAAAGGGAGTTAAGCTAGGGTTGAAGGAAGGAAGGCTCATCTAAATCCTCTTTAGAATTCAACTTTTCTAGTGACGATTGATTGTACGTCAGTACCTCCTTTAGTCCTGGATACTTTATAGAATCTATACTTTGGAGTTTACCCTGGATCTTCTCAATAACAGCTGATATGATTGCAAATTTCATGCAATTCTGCCTAGAATTAATAACAAATATTTTAAGAGTTTGTCCCGAGTCTACCCCGAAAGGGATTATATAGTCATAAAATGGGAGTTGGGTAATGCCATTGAAGACTTGTGAGGGTTTAAAATGCAAGCTCTTAATGCCTTGGATCCAAACTGAACCAGACTGTCACCGAAAGATCAAAACGAAACTAGAGGAAAAAATGGTTCGTACCTATGCTATAGAAATAATCTTGAAGCCATGTATTCTTGACACATTCTTACAGCTAAAATATGTGTGTGTATCTGTGTGTATAAACATTATAGTTTACATACAATAAATATTACCTACCTTGTTGAAGAGCTACTTGCAATAATTAGATTATGAGCCTTAACAGAGATTCTATACATCTGCCATTGGATATTATTTCCTCTTTCCTCCTTCAATTGAACAATGAGGCAGCATGTCAGATGGTTTCAGTACTATCTGTTTAAATGTATAGAATATGCATAATGAGCAGGGAAGAATAGACAGGCCTTATGAGCCTTTTAAGCAGGGATGGGCTGCTGAGGGTTCATAGGGGTTCAGGAGAACCTCTAGCTAAGATTCTGTGCAGTTCGAAGAACCCCCAAATCCCACTCCTGGCTGGCCCCGCCCACCCTACCTCGCCCCTCCCAGGAGTCCCCACATGGCCCATTTTGGATGTAAGTAAGTGCAGGGCACGTGTGGAGGCTCGGGGAGGGCAAAAAATGGGCCTACTGGAAGTTCAGGAAGGCCTGAAACAGGCCTGTTTCCAGCCTCCAGAGGGCTTCTGGAGCCTGGGGAGGCCGTTTTCGCCCTCCCAGAGGCTCGAGGAAAGCCCCCGGAGCCCGGGGAGGGCAATAACCACACCCCCGCTGTGGCGCAGGAGGCCGACTAGGCCACGCCCACCATGGCCATGCCCACCTAGCAACCAGGCAGAGAACCCCTTGCTAAAATTTTTGAAGCCCACCCCTGCTTTTAAGCATTATTTATCTTCCTCAACAAATAGGAACTCTGGAACTAAACCTCCAAGCTACTTCTGCTTGCTTTGATTGCTACATTACATTTTATATCTAAGAAATATGAGCTTTATTCATAAGTGTTTGTTGAGTAGGGCCAGTGCAGCATCACTGAATCTACATGCATTCTACATGCATTCAGCAGGTGGTATTAAGAAAGCTACAGACAGAAACTTCCTGGAAAAATGTGTACATATGGCATATATGTACAGGTTCAACTCATGCAATCTAGTGAATGTATAAATGAAGAAATAGAGCAGAGCTGGCTTATACTATATTGTTTAGTCTGAGACCAAGGATGAAATTTCCTCTTTTGTGTACATAAAATGAACCAACGCGACTGCTGAATTTCTATTGAGCGTTGTTGATGCGATACCATTTTCCACTGCATCCAAGGCAAGCACATGAGTTTAAAATAGTGATCAGAAAGAAAGATAAAAGCCTGTTTGATATAAAGGACAAGCAAAAGGAATTTTTGCAATGGTTTCAGTATATTAAAAACTTCAACATAATAGATCAAGGACAGTGTGGTTTGACATGAAATTTGGGATGTGTTTGACTGTTCATCACAACTTTGAGATCAAACAGTTAAAGTCAGTGAGACCAATTTATTGTTAAAGTCAAAGAAAAATCTTTGAACTTTGGGGAGTCCTGCTTTCAGAGAGGGACACTGTCTTTATTATCTTGCCGTATCAATTTGTGAAAGTGATAAAAGAAAACAGAACAGATATGGTGTGGAAGAAAGTGATAACCTAGTGAATCATTTGTTCACCTTTGAAATGTGTTTCATGTAAGTAATTAACTAGGATTTATACAGATGCTTCCTGGGAAAAAATTGATAGTGAAATCCTAGGAATGGTCCTTAGAAATACACCCACTAAGTTCAGTAAGACTGTCAATAACTAGCACAGGAGAAAAATCCTTACTGCAGCAGTTCTCAACTTCTTGTTTTTTTAAAAGTCCTGCTAATTTTCCTATCAAAGGACACAGATCCCATCAAGATATAAACAGAAGTTCCCATTTCTTCCCCCAAGAAAGACATTTGGATGTTACTTTATCAGTTATATAATAGACTGTATAGTATGATTTAAGTACATACAAAAATTAGCAAAAATGCTATACAATACATACCAGGAAAGGTCTGATAATAAATAAAAGTTTTCAGTGTGTCGGCTAATTCACATTTCATTCAAAAGAAAATCAAATTGCTCTTTATACAGAAAAAGTATTTCCCGACCCTGTGTCTGGGTCTTCAGCCTTAAAGAAACCAAGCTAGGTTTCTTTAAAGTTACAAAGGTGTTGTGTGCCAATAGAGGAATCCAGGACAGCAAGCTCTGTGGTGGTACAGTGGCAGACAGAAGTAGGTGTGGGTGAATGTGGCAGCTGGTCTCACGGAATAGTGATAAGGGCAACCATTAGATGGCAGCAAAGAAGCACAGAACATGCTAGCTCTTTGCTGTCATCTAGTGTTCATTCCATTTTTTGCAGGCCTGCTCTGAGAGGAGTACTGTAGTAATTATGCCATCTGCTGGTGCCACTCTGCTCCCTACAGAATGTCACAAACTGCCACTGCTGTTCTTTCTCCCTGAGAACAGCTTTTGTGTGGAAGCTCCAGAGGCATCTCTTTAATGTTGGCAGGGACAGAGGGAATGTCCACAGAGCTCTGGGTTTGTTGAAGCATATGTTGAGGTTGTACATGCATGTCAGTTACTAAGTACCCCAATTTTTATCAAGTGACTACAGGGGCACTGCAACAGCTATAACTTTGAAGTTTGGTTGTAACTACCATTTGTTCAGAACTGTTTTGATTATGACAGTTGCTGAATAAATGGTTGTTAAGTTTTGGTTGCCATGATGTAAAAAAGATGTTGAGACTCTAGATAGAGTGCACACAAGAGCAACAAAGATGATTAGGGGACTGGAGGCTAAAACATATAAAGAACAGTTGCTGGAGTTCGGTATGTCTAGTTTAATGAAAAGAAGGACTGGGGTGACATGATAGCAGTATTCCAATATCTTAAGGGTTGCCACAAAGAAGAGGGAGTCAAGCTCTTTCCAAAGCACCTGAAGGCAGGACAAGAAGCAATGGATGGAAACTAATCAAGGAGAGAGAAGCAACCTAGAACTAAGTAGAAACTTCTTGACAGTCAGAACAATTAATCAGTGGAACAACTTGGCTCCAGAAGTTGTGAATACTCCAGCACTGTAAGATTTTAAGAAGAGATTGGACAACCATTTGTCTGAAATGGTATAGGGTTTCCTGCCTAAGCAGGGGGTTGAATTTGAAGACCTCCAAAGTCCCTTCCAACTCTGTTATTCTAAGTAAGGAATACTATACCTGTAATGTCCCAATTCAGAGATTACAAAATGAAAAAGCAAATCTCTTTATTTTAGGTACGTATGAGAAGCTGTTATAGAAACTGTCATTTTCAATGGCTCACATTCTAGGCAGCCCTTGCACCAGCTCTGCCCACCTCCATTTGTTGGCTCACAAGCTCACACTACGATATGAGGGACAAGAGGGCATTCTTAAAAGGTGGGTCCTATTGCCTGGTCTTCAATATTTGTTGTGTTGGAGTTGAAGGTTGGTCCAAGACTGGGGAGACTGAATCCAAATCTTTATTCTAGCATGGAACTTTAAGAGCGACTTTGGGGGAAATCACTCACCACCCCACCTGCATGTTGGTGATCACAGCAATAGCACTTAGACTTATATACCGCTTATGAATTACAACTGCAGGAAGAACTGCAAAACAGCTTTTATGCTGATTTGAGTGCCCAGAGGAAAAATGGGAAATAATAAATATATAATGAGTAAATAAGGTCAGATCGAAAAAAATAGCTAAGTTGCCACAAAGGTGCTTTTTCAAGAGGCAACTGGACTTTCTTGTTTTTCCTTGAAGATGTTTCACTTCTCATCCAAAAAATGTCTTCAGCTCTTCAAGAGAATGGACGAGAAACGAAATGTCTTGAAAGAAAAACTAGTAAGTCCAGTTGCCGCTTGAAAAAGCACCTTTGAGACTACCATGATCTGGATGACTGAGAATCTCCATAGACACAAACTTGCCACAGTTGTTTCTGTAATCAAGATTATAGGGTATCTTCTGTGTCCCCCCCCCCCACAATGATAGGCATATCAAACAATATTTGATGTAGTTTTAACAACATCCCTTTTTACAGGACACTAGAAAAAGTATAGTTGGAGTTCATGCATTGACAAATCGATTAGATCTTACCTTAGACGTGCAGTTTTTGTGATGTCAAATTGCCCTTTTATTTAACATTAAGCATAAACTATGCATTTTTTTAAAAGGAAGGGTGTATAATAATGAAGGAAAACAGTCCCTTGATAGCAAATAGTGGGTTATGTGAAGCATCCCATTTAGTTTGACTCTCTGATAAGCACTTTACTCCCCTTCTACAGGGGATCATATTATGGCAGTCCCTATCCCATGGCAATTTGGCTATAAAACTCATTTTCCATGGATGCCTGCTAATAAATACATAGCTGTAGCTGAAATCCTATCACCCCACTTATCTAGCAATAAGCCTACTCAACCAAGGCAAAGTTACTATTGAATAAAATGTACAGTCTGGTATTGGATATTGCCTTCATAAAATAATTCCAGCACAGTGATTCTTTGGAATCAGCATTGCATAACAAATTAATGCAAGGGTTTAAAAAGCAGTGTTGCAGCAATAATCTAATAATAGTAATTATCTTGGTGGATTATGGAACTGTTTGTCATGACTTCTGTGTAGGATTTTTTTTCTCAATTTAACACACTTCCAGTTGTCCTGGAATTTCATGGTAGTCTCCCATCCAATACTATTCTAGATCCTCACGCCTTTGTCAGCTTCAAAAACAATCCAAGGTTTATTAGTGTTTTTTTAAAAAAAATATTTTTATCAAACATAGGTACTGCCATCCTGTGGTGGAATGTAATCCAGAGTCACAGGAGGGAGGGGCTCTTTCCCAGGTTGCTAAGAGACAAAAGAGCTTGGAATCTTTGGTATAGAGAAAGAGAGGGAAAGTGGACACCCCACTAGCAATTCACAGATTTTTATCATGTGAGTATGGGAGCACTGCAACGGCCACAACTTCAGGGATTGGTTTGTTCGGCACTGTTTCGACTTTGAACGGTTGCTGAACAAATGGATGTTAAGTGAGGAATACTGTACCTGTAATGTCCTAATTCAGGGGTTATAAAATGAAAAGCATATATATTTTACTTACGCAGATAGTTGCTCCAATCGGGCAAAACTTCAGTTTATCAGTGTGCAACAATAAAGAAACTACTCATATACAGGAATTCCTTGTATTGTTCTTGGTTGCAAGGGCCTAACGCTATCTCACTATCAGAGTGACTTTGGGCAGAGTACAGCTAAAAGCATAAAAGTCGTATAAAATACAATATATTGATAAAAGGAGCCAGGTAAAAACAAGAGAAGTTAAAAGAGGAGAGGAGAGGAGAGGAGAGGAGAGGAGAGTCTTTGAGGCGCAAACCACCTTTAGGGTTATGTGCCATTCTGGGAGCCCCGTGCGAGTTGGCAGAGTCTAGTCTTCAAACTCTTTCAAAAGGCCAGGAGAGTTGGGGCCTGCCTCACCTCTGGGGTGAAGATATTCCAGATGACAGGGGAATGGCAGAGAAGGCCCTGAACTATACCAGTTGAAATTCTTTAACTGATGGAGTCCATAACATACCTCCCCTGACTAACCAGGTGGGACAGGCCAATGTGATGGAGGTAACCAGGTAACCTGGCCCCAACTGCTGAGGCCAAGCAAAAACCTCTGTGGGATTAATGAACTGCTTAATAAACATCATGAAATGGTTCTTGCTCGGGCAGTTACTATCCCTCATAGCAACTTTCACAAAAAGGGAATCCTCTTATAGGTAGTCCTCATTTACTGACTGCTCTATTTGTTACACAGACAGAACATATAAATGCTTCCTGTTGCCACTGTTGGTAAAGGGGTTGGAAAAGCACATGGACCAGAGGGGAGCACTGCAGCTTCCCAACTGTCCAAAACACGACAGATACAACTTGAGAGGAGATCAGAAACAAGACATATGTACTCAGACATCACCTATGCACAGATGTTCATTGTACCTGACTAGGTGGCTCAGTGGCTAAAACACTGAGCTTGTCAATCAGAAAGGGTGGTAATGGGAGCGACATGGCGCTCCCATGTAACACCCCTCCTGTGCGAGCTGCACTGGCTCCCGGTAGTCTTCCGGGTGCGCTTCAAGGTTTTGGTTACCACCTTTAAAGCGCTCCATGGCTCAGGACCTGGGTACTTGTGGGACCGCCTACTACCACCAATAGCCTCCCACCGGCCGGTACGCTTTCATAGAGAGGGGCTCCTCCGGGTGCCATCGGCCAAACAATGTCGACTGGCGGCCCCCAGGGGGAGAGCCTTCTCTGTTGGGGCACCTACTATCTGGAACAAGCTCCCCCCGGAGATACGGAGGATCCCGGATCTGCACACCTTCCGCCGTGCTCTAAAGACCTTTCTATTTCACCAGGTGGGCCTGGCCTAACTTTCTCCCTCTTTTTAAACAATTTTAATATTTTAATATTTTTAATCCTCAAAGTTTAAATTTGTTTTAAATTGATTGGGGTTTTAATCTGTCTGGGCCAAACTATTTAATTTGATTTTATTTCTGCTTTTTAAATTTTGTATGTATGTATTTTATTGTTGGCTGTTCACCGCCCTGAGTCCTTCGGGAGTAGGGCGGTATACAAATCAAATAAAAGTAAAAGTAAAGAAAGGTCGGCAGTTCAGCAGTTCGAATCCCTAGTATAGGTCTCCTGAGTGAGCAGAGGTTTGGACTAGATGACCTCCAAGGTCCCTTCCAGTGGTGGGATTCAAGTAATTTAAGAACCGGTTCTCTGCCCTAATGATTTCTTCTAACAACCAGTTTGCCAAACTGCTCAGAAAGTTAACAACCGGTTCTCCCAAAGTGGTGCGAACTGGCTGAATCCCACCACTGGTCCCTTCCAACTCTATTACTGTTACTGTACCATGGGAAAAAATCACACAAAGAAATAAATGCATATGAACACACTACATGCAGAAAACAAATACACACACACACACACAGACAGACACATAACACAAATGCACACTCCCTGAGAGGAATTGCCCACATTCAGATCAATGTTCTATGCAACACATGATGATGAGACCCACGCACGACGCTGGAAAAGAATTATTTAAAGGATTCTCTCTGCCTGCCCATTGGTTGGATAATTTTCCAAAATGGGAAAAAAACAGTGATGGGTTGCCCCCGGTTCAGACCGGTTCATAAGAACCAGTAGTAAAACCAGCGGGAGGCTCCCAGACATCATCAGGAAGCTTCTGCGCATGCCCCGTTGCGGCCCCGTTGCGAACCGGTAGTAAAGGTAAGTAGAACCCACCCCTGGAACAGAAGAGAAGCAAATTTAGGACTGGGAGAGAAACCGACCAAAACTGAGTTTGAAAATGGGTCACATGAAGCTGGAGAAAATAGGGCGGGGGGAAGCATACACAAAGGTGCAACATACTCCTTTGTTATGCAGAAGAAAATGCAGAGTCCTTATCTGGCTGCTGCTTGGAAAGAATACCAAATATAGGTGCTATGTGTTTTCCCTAACTTATTGTGTATCCATTCTCATTTCAGGCAAGGGGATAGGAGAGTCACTGAACTTTTTGATGTGTCTCAGGACATTATGGTTCCTGTTTCAAAGGAGCCAGCAGGCTGATTCTGTTCCTTGCTGCCTCTCTTCTAGAAAATCTGAATTCCTCCAAGGACAACCCAAGAGAACGGGGCTATTATGCAATGCATTATCCCTCTCTGCATCACAGCTTCAGCTGCTCTCTGGTGCTGGCAGCCAGCTTCATTAGTAGGCATTGTTCTAGTGTGCTGAACTGGGAGGACAGACCATCATTCGAAATGCTTGCCAAAACTGGCGGATGGCATTTGTTTTCAGGCCGGGGTGTGTTGCTCAAATTAGGAATCCTTGAGAAATTTGCTATTTATAAATTTGGAGATCCATTGCTATGTTCAGCCTCTTGCATCAGAATGCAGATCAGAAGTTATTTTTCAACAGTTTTTGTCTCTGGGAATGTTTCCTGACTTCTGATGATCTGGTGGATTTAAAAAAAAAGAAAAAGAAAAAGACTAAAAGTAAGGTTCAAAACATATGTGTTGAGAAAAAAAATTTTTTTTAGAAAAAACATTGAAACACTTCTTTCCATATATAAATTTAAAAGTCCCAGATAAATGCAAGAATAGGAGGGAATCAACTATATGAGTCCATTAACATGTCACCAGAAATAGATTGACACTCATTATGAGTTCAAACCAGTTGTAGTTTAGAATGTTAGTTGTTCTATATTGCTTCAGATTATAGTGCCTACTCACTCTCCTGTAGTGTCTTTTTAGAAGCAGGAGCCTGTAATAATTCACAATGGATATTAGTCAGTATTCTGAAGCAATACCACAGTGTTTAGAGCACAGGGACACAGATGAGCCCTAAATACCCAGGGATCTTGTACACGGGACTCTGTGTAATGGATTTCATTTCATTTCAATTCAATTTGAATGAAAAACTATCAAATTCATTTCCATTTTGAGCACATTAACTCCTAGCACAGAAAGACCAAACACAAAATGAATCGTATCACTAGTGTTAAGTGATAGAATTCCTTCCTTCCTTCCTTCCTTCCTTCCTTCCTTCCTTCCTTCCTTCCTTCCTTCCTTCCTTCCTTCCTTCCTTCCCTCCCTCCCTCCCTCCCTCCCTCCTTCCCTCCCTCCCTCCTTCCGTCCCGGATGTAATTATAACCTGTTCTGTCAACAATAGGGAATGGGATTCTGGAAATATTTGAACCCAGTAATTAATTCAAGAAGACTTTGCTGAAGTGGAATAGATCTTCAGATCTGGAAGAGCTGGGAACAATAGGGACTTTCTTCATGTTATTTATCAGATAACAACCAAGATTAGACTTAAATTTAAACTTAGAATAACTTGATTGTCACTTTGTATGTACACTAATCGGCATACATTAAAATGAAATTCCGTTGAATTTGGGACATATGTGAATGACCTAGATTCAGTACACTTGAGCCTGTCTCTATCGTTAATGTGTAGATGTAGATAAACATGTAACTGAACATCTTTGAGGAATGACCTGAAGGTCAGATATATCTCACATGTTTTATCTATAATTGCCAATGTTTTGATCTCAGATACTTTTCAGTCTATATACTAAACCTTTGTAGCTTACATTTGTCCTTTGATCTGTTTAAAGATCAAGAGTGTTCTTCAGTCTGAAGAAGTCTGCAACTATTTATGCCCTGCATTCTAACCAGAAAAACTTCCCAAATGTTTAATAATAATAAATCAGAATAATTCCACCCTTCAGGTTTCCAATTCTTATCAGGCCACCTGCCTGGAACACTTGCTCATGATGGCCTTTGTGAAGAAGGATAAGAAAGAAGGAGAAGGAGAAGGAAGAAGGAAGAAAGAAGAAGGAAGAAGAAGGAAGAAGGAAGGCTTAGGTCCATGGCTTAGGAGCTGGTTATTTACGGGACCACCTGCTACCACCAATAGCCTCCCACCGGCCGGTATGCTCTCATAGAGAGGGGCTCCTCCAGGTGCCGTCAGCCAAACAATGTTGACTGGCGGCCCCCAGGGGGAGAGCCTTCTCTGTGGGGGCACCTACTATCTGGAATGAGCTCCCCTCTGGAGATATGGAGGATCCTGGATCTGCGCACCTTCCGTCGCGCTCTCAAGACTTTTTTATTTCATCAAGCCGGCCTGGCCTAAATCTTTCCCCTTTAAAATGTAATTTTTAATTTGTTTTTAAAATTATTGGGTGTTTTAAATTTGTCGGCCAAATTGTTTAATTCGGTTTTATTCTGTTTTTAAATTTTGTATTTATGTGTTTTATTCTGTGGCTGTTCACTGCCCTAAGTCCTTCGGGAGTAGGGCAGTATATAAATCCAATAAATGTAAATGTAAATGTAAATGAAGAAGGAAGAGGAAGGGTAAGGGGAGTGGGAAGGAGGAGGAGAAGGGGAAGGCGAAGGGGGAAGAGGAAGGAGAAGTGGAAGGGAAAGTAGAAGAAGGAAACTTCTGACTCAGTTGCTCCCAGCAACAGTGGAATTCCTTACTATCTGTTTCTTGCTCTCAGAGTTGCTGGGCCTGGTGATCTCAGTTATTATACATGCAGACGGTGACAACACAGCCCATAGGTACCCAATGGTGTTTACTTAACCATGAATGCTTAAAACTACACTTCAAAGTATCAGTTATTAACTAGATTTAGTAGAAGGTGATATTTCAAATCTCATTATTTATGAACCAAGTAGCAGCAGTGCATGTTAAAGAATATTGTGCCCTCATCAGTATTCATAAAGACTTTTGCATTTATGAAGTAAAGCCTGCCATTGTAACCAGATAACCTAGAGTCTAACCCACTGTCAAGCACGCCTGGAATTTTCTAGGATCTGAAGACATTTAGAAATGAAGCTGAAGTTCTTTGTTTCACTATTATGCATAATTTATTCTGGAAGGTTCTAAGACTTTGAAAATAGCTACTTTGCATCCACCGAAGTTTCTTTTATTGAGCCATAGTTAGATGAATACATTGCAGCATGGATTAGTTATATAAATGTATTCTGCAGTACAGATGCACACATGCGCACACCCAGACATAATTTGCTGGCTCATGCAATCACTTTTTTTAAAAAGAAAAAGCTTACGACTTGTTATTTTAGTTTGCATACTTTAAAAACAATTAGTTGTTTCATAATAAACAAACAGTGAAGACGAACATAGATTTTACCTTGATTTAGCTGCTTCTTCCCTAGTACAATCTCTGACAATATCCTTTATTTTTTACATAAAGAAAAATAAATATCTGAATTCGTATTAAAACTTCAGTATGCATATTTTGTTTTCCTGCTAAAACTGGATGATAATCTATATCTAACAGAACTAAATCTGTTCATGAAAACTATTCACTGCATTTATTGTTATCCTTTTTAACCTTTTATTATAAATGTTCTTTCCTTTTCCTTTTTTTCTTTCTTGCACAATCCTGTTCTCCACACAGTTTTGATATTTCAATTACACTAAACCGAAAAGAAGTTAAATTACAGTTCAGTCTTATGCATGTTTTTCCAAACTAAGATCTTCTGTATCTGATAGCATTTATCTACTGATCAATGAATACTTAGAATTTCTGCTTCAATTAAGTATAAGTTATCAACTATTTTAGCTCAAGGGCCTTGGTAGTACAGT
Source organism: Pantherophis guttatus (assembly GCF_059756535.1). NCBI lineage: Eukaryota > Metazoa > Chordata > Lepidosauria > Squamata > Colubridae > Pantherophis > Pantherophis guttatus. The sequence goes on from NC_142063.1 coordinate 144,151,057, forward strand.
GGTCTAAAGCACCCTGTTATTAAGACCAGCTGCCTGCAATTACTGCAGGTTCGAATCTCGCCAGGCACAAGGTTGACTCAGCCTTCCATCCTTTCTAAGGTAGGTAAATTGAGGACCCAGTTGTGGGGGCAATAAGCTGACTTTGTATAAATATACAAAAGGATGAAGGCTATTGCTTAGCGCATTGTAAGCCACCCTGAGTCTCCAGAGAAGGGCGGCATATAAATCAAATTAAAAAAAGGGGGGGATGCAAAGGGCTTTCAGATCTTGGCAAAATGAATTCTAGAGGTATATCTGTCATATATGTGTGTGTACACACACACACACACTATATGCACACAAACACACACAAACAAATACATACACACACACATACATACATATATACATATGTATGTATATGCATATATACATGTGAATGTATGTATGATATATATTAAGATATATCCTTGAAATGTATCTTTTCTGCAAGAAGAAGGCAATCGCTCATCTAAGAACAAAATCAGATACAACTTGATTTTTTTTTCTTTTATTAAAAATAGTAGATATCTAATTCACTTTCATGAATTATAACAGTTCAGTCACAAACTGGGTCAATAGAAACTAATTTTAAGGTTCTTTGCTATGCAGGAAGAAATGAGTATTTTTGGACATTCTCATCCCCACCCCCACCCTTAAAAAAAACTGCTCCTAAAATGTTCCAGTGAAGGCTGCCTTACAGCCATTCTGAAGCATTTTCAATGGGGGCGGCTACTGGAAATAGAAAGGCTGCAACTTTAGAATCCTAGTCCTTGTTAAGCTTAAATATGCAATTCTGAGAGGTTGGATAAGAGCTTTGATTAATTGCAAGAGATTTGGGGCTGGAATAAAGCATTTAGGTTAGTTATCCTATTCTAAATGACTTATTGGCAAGAGCAAGCTCCCTTTTAGGACCACTCAACAAAATAAGGTGCTATCCCATAGAACAGGAGTGTCAAACTCGATGTCATTGAGGGCCACATCAGGGTTGTGTTTGACCTGGGGGGGGCATGGCCAGCTTAATGTTACTTGTGTTGGGGGCACCTGTGATGGCCCAAGCACTCTGCCAGTGAAAATGGAGCTTGGGAGGGCTGCACACGGCCCTCCCGGGCTTCATTTTTGCTGGCAGAAGCACTACAGGCTGGTATTTTGCTGTTTCCAGGACAGCCCCACAGGCCAGATCTAAGCACCCCGTGGGCCAAATCCGGCCTGCAGGCCTTGAGTTTGACACCCCTGCCATAGAATGACTAACACAGAATTGGACAAAACACTACTGAGATTTATCCCCAACAATAAAATAGGTTAGTGATCTCCACCTGTTACAGGTAGTCTTTGGCTTATGACTAGTTACTTAGCAACCATTCAAGTAACAATGGACCTACTTAACAATGGTGTTACTTATGACCCAAATCCAAAGTTCCTGTGGTTTCTGGCAAAATCATGCCCAAGGTGAGCCACTGATTCCCTTAACCACCAGTGGCCTTCCCTTAACAAGCCCCACCAAAAAGTTAATAAAATCAGCTGGGTCATATGACTAGCCCGTTTTACAACTACCATGACTTACGACTACGAGGAGCAGGCTCCATTACAGTCAATCAAGGGATACCTGAACAAAGCATCTCATTGTATGAAGAGACTGTTTTTTAAGAAAATAACTTTTATTAAACAGTTTTTCTAAAAAAGAAAAAAAAGAAATTTTTACAATTTTCTTCTTTTCAACTATTTCGCATCAGTAAACATTTCTTCTCCCTTATCCATTTTTCTCCCTTACTTCAATTTACCATTTATACATATGATTCTAATATTGATTTATATACATAAAGATAACAATGTACTCAATTTCAATCATACATTCTATGTCCATTCCATTTCCACTGTTTTGTTACTACTTTTCAACACCTATATCTTCCTCATTTATTCTTTCCTTGCCCTTTATACCTCTCCTCTAACCATTCATACCATTTCTCCCATACCATATAGTATTCTGTTTCCTCCTTTTCTTGTATTTCTTTTGTGAGCTTGTCCATCTCTGCGCACTCTAATCAAATTTTCTTCCATTGGTGTATTATTATTTTTCCAATTTCGTTCATATATTGTTCTTGCTGCTGTTGTAATATGTATAATTAATAATAATTTTTTCTTGTTTATTTATTTGTATCCCACCTTTATTATTTTTATAAATAATTCAAAGTGGTGAACATGTCCAACACACTTTTCTCCTCTTATTGTCCCCATGACAACAATCCTGTGAGGCGAGTTGGAGAGAGAGAGGTCATGCCTAAGGTAGGACTAGAACTCCCAGTCTCTCACTTTCTAGCCTGATGCCTTAGCCACTAGACCAAACTGGCCTATTCATTTTTTAATGAATGTTGTAAGCTTAACTGAGCCCATACATTAGCACATTAAAAGATCTGTGGGCCAATTATCTATTCCATGTTTAAATTAGTTTCTTTGCTGAAGCAGCTGCCAAAAACCAACTCAGATTCTGCTCCAGTTGGAATGATTTTCCCCCACCACAGCAGATTTTTGTCTTCAACTACGCTACAAAAAGGCCCCTAAAGATAAACTCTCCCTCATATCATCTTTGAGCCCTGGTGACTTCCTTGACACAGATGAGAAGAGTGGGTTTTTGGGGGGGGAAAGGGGTGTTATTTCTTTTAGCTTGTTTATTTTGCCAACAAAAGAAGAATAAAATGATGTACACAACAGTAAGATCCTGAGGACATTAAACTGACTATTTGTTGTTTCAAATCAACTCTCGTCCAATCTTAGGTATGAAAAATAGTTGATGACTTTGGACAGTTCTCACTCTCTCTTTCTGCCCAATCCAATTCATAGAGTTCAGTGGTGGGATGCCCCCGGTTCGGATCGGTTCACAAGAACCGGTAGTAAAACCGGCGGGAGGCTCCGCCCATTGATCCGGAAATCATCAGCGTGGGCGCGATGTGAACCAGTAGTAAAGGTAAGTAGAATCCACCCCTGACAGGGTTGTAGTTGTGGGGAAAATAAGAAGAGGAAGAAGCATTATGCATGTTTACCACCTTGAATTATTTATAAATGTGGGATAAAATTAAACAAACAAACTACATAAAATTTATGAGAGCCAGTTTGGTGTAGCAGTTAAGGTACTAGATTAGAAACTGGGAGAGTGTGAGTTCTAGTCTTACTTTAGACATGAAAACCAGAAGGTCATCATTCTGTCTTCACTTATGAAGGATACAGTGACAAAACCTTTCTGAAATCTGCAGAGACTTGTTCAGGCAGGCTCCTGGAGTCAACATTGACTCAAAAGCAACATATAAAAGCTACCATAATTGTTGTTCTTGCTATTCAATGCACAGCATACCTTTCTGCTAAGATTTTAAGTGTATTTTCCCTGTTACTTCTGAATTGACTTGGAAGATTTTTGTTTTTGCAGGGTAAAATATACATAAAAGTAGCAAATAATATTCTGTATTGTTCTGATTAGGATATAGTATTGTTCCGGATATGCACATTCTGAAGAAGTTAATCAACCTTCTTTGTGTCTTGTCAAGTAAAAAAGAAAATCAATAGACAGTTAAATGATATTTAGGTCACCAACAAATGAACATTGAGCCTTCTCTAAGTGCTGTATTACTTCTTGGTCTTAAAATCCATATTTGCATTTAATGATTTTCTTTTAATTGTAACCAGAAGCAAAGGGTAATAATCTTGCAAGCTTTCTCTTCCCCACATGAGACCAATCATAGCAATGCAAACACAATTGAGGACTATTTTTTTATTATAAAAAAAAAGATACACTACTGACTGTATTAGTTCATATATATACCCTCAATACATAATGAATGCAAAATAGGTCCTAAGATTTGATAGCAAATGCTGGAAGTCTGCAGAGGTTTCTCTTCCAAAATAGCCTTCATATAAGATACAAAATCTTCCAAGCCTTTTAAATTTACCATTTTTCCAAGACTTTTCCAGAGCCTGCAGTGAAGTGAGCATTCCTTTCCTACACTGGTTTTAAATATGTTCAACCTTGACAGATGGAAAGTTAAATAAAAGATAGTATTTGAGTCCTAGTAGCACATAGAGAATGTAGTATTGCAGGCTGACTCGGCCCACTGTCAGGAATTCGATCCTAACCAGCTCAAGATTGACTCAGCCTTCTATCCTTCCAAAGTTGATAAAATGATGGCCCAGATAGTTGGGGGCAATATGCAAATAATGTTGATGTTGCAAACTGCCCAGAGAGTGCTGTAAAGTAGGAGTCCCCAACCCCCAGTCTGAGGCCCAGTGCCGGTCCGCAGCCTGTTTGGTACTGGGCAGTGGGAGTGGTGCCCAAAGCTCCATTTGTGAAAGTGGCACATGCATGCAATCATCCCCTCTCTCCCCCTACCCCACTGCTTCCACCACTGCCTCCATTGAACTGGAAAGTTTGGAAGCCACTGTTGTAAAGCACTACGGGGAGGTATATAGAATAGAATAGAATAGAATAGAATAGAATAGAATAGAATAGAATAGAATAGAATAGAATAGAATTCTTTATTGGCCAAGTGTGATTGGACACACAAGGAATTTGTCTTTGGTGTATATGCTCTCAGTGTACATAAGGAGAATAAAATATATCAATCAAGAATCATAAGGTACAACACTTAATGATAGTCATAGGGAACAAATAAGCAATCAAATCATATTAGGAAACAATCAATATAAATCGTAAGGATACAAGGAACAAGTTACAGCCATGTAGTCATAAGTGGGAGGAGATGGGTGATAGGAACGATGAGAAGATTAATAGTAGTGCAAACTTAGTAAATAGTTTGACAGTGTTGAGGGAATTATTTGTTTAGCAGAGTGATGGCATTCGGGAAAAAACTGTTCTTGTGTCTAGTTGTTCTGGTGTGCAGTGCTCCAAAGCATCGTTTTGAGGGTAGGAGTTGAAACAGTTTATGTCCAGGATGCGAGGGGTCTGTAAATATTTTCACAGCCCTCTTCTTGAATCATGCAGAATACAGGTCCTCAATGGAAGGCAGGTTGGTAGCAATTGTTTTTTCTGCAGTTCTAATTATCCTCTGAAGTCTGTGTTTGTTGGGTTGCAGAACCAAACCAGACAGTTATAGAGGTGCTGGTGACAGATTCAATAATTCCTCTGTAGAACTGTATCAGCAGCTCCTTGGGCAGTTTGAGCTTCCTGAGTTGGCACAGAAAGAACATTCTTTGTTGTGCTTTTTTGATGACGTTTTTGAAGTTAGGTGTCCAGTTTAGGTCTTGAGATATGATAGAACCTAGAAATTTGAAGGTTCATACTATTGGTACTGTGTTGTCTAGTACTGTAAGAGGTGAGTGTATGGGAGGGTTTCTCCTAAAATCTACCACCATTTCTATGGCTTTGAGTGTGTTCAGTTCCAGATTGTTCCGGTTGCACCACGAAGCTAGTTGTTCAACCTCCAGTCTGTATGCGGATTCATCATTGTCTCGAATGAGACCGATCACTGTTGTATCATCTGCAAACTTCAGTAGCTGAACAGTAGTTAAACAGTATTTTAATTTTAATAGAAGTCTAAATACTATTGCTATTTGGCTACAATTCTGCATAGGTTTCCAGGGTTTCAAAGGGCACATACCTGACCATACTCAGAGCTGTTAATTCTCAGGACAGCTCAGTTTAGTTTTGCTTTAATTCCTCTGGCTACAAGGCATGTAGACACTTGTCAGAGATTTCATCAGCAAGTAGAGAATCCTGCCAATCAAATGTCTACGAAGGATGTACAGCAGCTTAGGGCACATTATAAAATCCTCAGCTCCCCAGCCATTCGACCTATAATTGACTGCAAAAAAACTAAATCAGCTAGAAAGCTAAATTCCATCAGCTAGAACCATCTCCTAGCTGGCGATTTCTACCGCCCTGCTGTCTCTGTTTGTGAAGATGCTCACAGAGATCTCTAAGCAGCCATTAACACCTCACCTGAAAGACTCAGTTTCAGGTTCAGCTAAAGTTAAACTTGGCCCTAATTCCCATGATCATATATAAGGATGCAGAGTAAGTTTGTCTGAAATTTAACAGTGAATAATGGGGAAGAAAGATTAAATTAAATTAAATTATTAACTTAAAGTACTGAATTCCTTTCAAACTGGAATGAGGAGTAGAGTGAGTCGGTTTGATTCAGTGGGTGTGAATTTCTGTACTTTCCATTCACAGCTATCATCATCTTTCTTTAATCAGGATCTTACTCTGACCAACGCAAAGCATGGTAGAACCGCTCAAAGGGTTGGAAAATTGAAAAGACCAATATAAAATAGGTGTTTATGATTGTATGTATAGGTTTGTGAAGAGGCCCCATTGCATAAAACTCACCCTAAATCTATTCCTGACATTCAATCTTCTCATAGATTTAATGGATGCATAACCCTAACTCTAGGCTTGCTCCAGTTCCAAAATCAATGTTTTCCTTCTTCAAACAAACATACATTATTCACAGTTCAAAAATCAATGCTGAGGTGCACTAACACTAAGAATGATGAAGCCGACTCCTTTCCCCGAAACTGTTTACTACAATGAGTTCTATGTAGAACTGCCCTTGAAAGCCACTCCGAAGCTTCAACTGGTGCAGAATTCAGTGGTGCGGCAATCATGGACATCAGTGGTGAGATTCAGCCAGTTCTCTCCGGATTGTGCAAACCGGTAGCGGTGACTACGGGAGGCTCCGCCCACCCACCTGGATGTAATGTGCGAGTACTGCACACTCACATTTGTGAACTAGTAGGGAAGGTAAGTGAATCCCACCTCTGATGGACATACCTCCATGGTTGTCAGTTTGCTTCCAGGTCCAATTCACATCCTAATTTTGTTCTATATAGTCTACATATGAGCCAACCTGCCATTCAACTAACCAGTGTCATTTTGGGGACCCAGGCCTCTTCTGTCATAGTGCCGAGTTTGTGTACTGAGATCATGGTGGTTCTCACCTGATAAATGCCGATGGGTATTCAAACCTGGCTGTTCTCCCAGGCTTTGTTCTAGGGTGCCTATAATCCAAGGGTGAAATCCAGCAGGTTCTGACAGGTTCTGGAGAACCGGTAGCGGAAATTTTGAGCAATTCGGAGAACAAATATCACCTCTGGCTGGTCCCAGAGTGGGGTGGGAATGGTGATTTTGAAGTATCCTTCCCTTGCCTATTCGTATTATATTTTATCCTGTTGTGTCATGCATCATTCTGGAGGTGTGCAGTACCCAAATTGAATGAATTAAAATTAAATTAAGCATACCGATCATCAAAGACACTGTATTTCACCTTTCCTCCCTCCCCCTGTGTCGTTGATTATAACTGCAGCATTCAATTTGTAGGCAACATTTCATATCATTGCATCACTGCCTTTCATTTTTTTTTTTTGAATTTCTGTATTGTATTTGGTATTGTGTACTCAATTTTGTTGTGCTGTCACTGTTACATTTTTGGTGAGATAAGACTCATCCATCACATTCCACTGATATCATATTGGCACTTCCTGTAAGACATGACTTCCCATAACATCAGCAAGGACATATTTGGTATGAGAGAGCAGATGATGAACTCCAATTGGATTCTGTCTACAGCTGGCAATGCAATGTAAGATTTGGAAAAAAGTGACTGACACTGAATATCCACATAAGATTCTTACTGCAACTCAAATATTTGGACACCAAACTTTAATTGAACAGTGAAACTCATTGTCAATAAAAGAACTTGCATTAGATGAAACATTTATAGATATTGAATTTCTATCTCCAAGAAAATGTTGGCAACAGAACTTTGAGTAGGCTGCAATGAAAACCTTGCATGGACATTTTGTCAGTTGGCTCTTCAAATTTCAAGAATTGCATTGCTAGATTTCTTCCTCCCAGAAAATTCAGGGTCTTTTTTTTTATTTTTTTAAAAAAAATTTGGAAGACCATAGGCTAGTGATGGCCAACGTTTTCCAGACCGAGTGCCCAAAGCATGCAACTGAACATCCAAAATGCGACGTGTGTGCGGCCCTTGCGCATGCCCCCGCCCCCTGCATGCACGCATGCCCCTGCATGTTCCCCGTCTCCCATGCATCCGGCCTCCCACACACACCTCACCACCCCGCATGAGTGCGCGGCCCCCCGCACATGCCCTGCCCTCCGCACATACACAGTAGAGACCCGAAGACCAGCTGGCCGCCGGGAAACACGTGCGCATGTGCAGCAGAGATGAACTGGGTCAATGGCTCACATGCCCACAGAGAGGGTGCTGCATGCCACCTCTGATAGGCGTGCCATAGGTTCACCATCATGGCCATAGGGATCTCAACGGTGTCAGGGGCTGCAGGCACTATTCAGTTGGTAGTGTAATTTGAGAAATAGCCATTCACTCATCTACAACGGTATCTTGATATCTGTCACATTGTGTTTTCATACCTCTTCTTGCAACATAAAACTGAAATATATACTTCATCCTTCATTTAGTGAGATGTTTCTTTTTTAAATCTCCTTACAGATCACACTATTATTCTGGTAATTGGTAACTTTGTTTTCCTGTGATTTTGAGCAAAAACTGATGGAAACTGTAGCATAAACCCAAGATCGTAGCTAGTCTAATATCCTAGCGCAGTGATGGCTAACCTTTTTGCCATCGTGTGCCAGGAGAGGGGGGGCGGGGAGGGTCACGCATATGTGTGCCCACACCGATAATTCTATGTGCCCTGCCCTGCACATGTGCATGCAACCCCCCCTTCCCCCCCTCTGCTCCTGGCATGCGATGGCCTGGTAGGCCCGTTTTTCTTTCTTACCTGGTTCCAGATCTTCTCTATTTATCTGGGAAGGGCGAAAACAGCCTTTCTCATTCCCTCGGAGGCCCTCCAAAGGGTATGAAACAGCCTCTCTAGGAGTCTCTGGAGGCTGGGGACAGCAAAAAAGTCACTTCCTGTCCAACCGGGAGTTGGGAAATGGGCCGTTTCAGGCCTTTGGAGGGCCTCCGAGGGAGTGGGAAAGGCTGTTTTCACCCTCCGCAGATGCATAGAGAGGATCTGGAGCCAGGTAAGAAAGAAAAACAGGCCTTCCCCATGCCCCCTACCCCAGGCCCTCCAGAGGCAGGAAACAGCCTGTTTCCCTACTTCTGGTGGGCCCAGAAGGCCTGAAAATCAGCTGGTTGGCACGCGCATGCATGCCAGAGCTGAGCTGGCGTGCCCACTGATATGGCTACGCATGCCATAGGTTCGCCATCACAGTCCTAGCATGTATCTGTGTGCGTGTGAGTTGCTGCTAACCAAAAAACTGGAGGGACCTGTTCAACCATTTACAACAATCTGAAGCCATGTATCGAGCTGTACGCTGATTGAACACATCATTTTGTGGCTGTCCTATAATGTATGCCTATTAACATTTGTAGTTGCATTGAATTGTCTTGTTCCAATTAACAAAAAAAAAAAAAAAAAGGTAAAGCATGCTCAAACCCAAATCAATACATTGTAACAAATAACCCTTTTATCTAAATCGGATGATTCTCTGGTTCGTTGCAAGTTATCTTATGGCTCCTCAATTTCTCTAAGGAATTAAGTTTACATTTTAGACAGAAAAAAAATATTTTAATGGCTGATCAATTGATTTAAGCTTGTAACTGCAATAGAAGGTGGTTACAAAAAAGCAAGTAGAAAAAGCATTCTGGAAAACTGGACTGTTACGGAGCCAAAGTCATAACAAAAATCTTCTGGACAAATTCATTCAAATTCAGTGCTCCACCATCCATCATTCTACCCATTGTCTATCCACTGCAGGAAGAAGGCCCCTTCTACATGTTTCTAACCAATACAGTTCGAGCTTTCTTTTGCCAACTGGACACGCAATATTTGCTGATGTCATTGTTCCTTTAAGTAATACCATTATTATAAGGTAAAGGAACAAGGTCAGCTTTACATTTATGGAGTACTAATAATGTCTCAGGGTGTAAAACAGCAGTCAACTATTTTAGTACTGGATGAAATTTTTAATATAGCCTCAACCAAAACAACAATCCCAGAAAGTGCAGGAGTCACTTGAAAATATCTCACACCAGTGGTGAGATGATTTTTTTGGTAAGGAATTTTGCTGATTGATGTACTGCACTCAGATCATCTCATTTTTATAATTGTGAGGAGTACAATCACAAAACAGACTGGGTGGCCCACATTGCAAACAACCAATCATTAACCTTTAGAACAGTACTACTCTCCTGTTACTTCCCGATTCCTCTTCCTCAAAGAAATCATTTCAAAATAGGTGCAACAATCTTAATTTTCTTAGCACAAAGAAGAAAATATTCTCTCTCTCTCTCTCTCTCTCTCTCTCTCTCTCTCTCTCTCTCTCTCTCTCTCTCTCTCTCTCTCTCTCTCTCTCTCTCACACACACACACACACAAATTACTAATTAATTAACAAAAGCAACAAATCAGAAGTTAACACATTACCTATGCAGCTCACAGAGTTCTCACAGTCCTGACTACATAAAACACATTCCTCAAGTCCCTGATATCCCATCCTTTGGCTTCCTGCTTATCCCCTTTCTTGAATTATGAACTCCTTTTATGCATCCTACCCAGAGCCTCTTTTAACATCTTTCCCTGTAATTCCCTGATTTTCTCAACTGCTTTTTTTAAAATAAGCAATTCATACCTGTTAGCAACCAAGGTCAAGTGTAGTACATCATGGGCAGCTGTCAATACATTGTATGCCATAAGTCCTTTACAATATCCCGAGAGTCCTTGATGGAACCCTAGATAAGTTCCAGAACACCTTCTAAAGGAAGATCACACCAAGATAATAAAAACATTAAAATGCTTTATCTTTTACTGACATTTTACTTAGAACACAAGCATGTCTTTTTGTTATGTTTTCTGTCCAAAACAAAAGGTCTAAGAACTTTAAAACTTGTACTCATTTTTTTACATGAGCAAACACAAGGATTTAATTATTCTAGATTGCTCAATCAAAAAACCATCACTAATTGTTGAAGGAGAATGGAAACATTGCCTTTACATAGTCCATCCATGTGAAAAGAACATGGGTGCAAAGGAGAATATGAGCAGGAAGAACACATCTAAGTTGTTCAGATTGTCTTTATAACAGCAGACAAATTGATGTTATTAAGGGGTTTTGTTATCTTGGGTTTTAGTTTTTGATTTAATTTCTTGTGTTTTGATTTAATCTTGTGTTTATGTTGAGAGTTCTCTGCATCAGAGTAATAAATGTAACATTCAACACATGGTAAAGGATAGTGGGTGCCACAAAGGGATTGTCATACCTTATGTGGGACCTTGCTAATTTTTGTATTTGTAGATTGATTGATTGATTGATTGATTGATTGATTGATTATATGCCATCAAGTTGACTTTTTGACTTCTAGCAATCACATAGATCTTCTCCATGATAATCTGTCCCTAATCTGATCTTTTAGAACTCCCAAGAGTACACTCATCACTCATAATTGAGTCCATGGATCTTGGTGCTGGTGGTCCTATTTTTCTCCATATGAGCAATACAACACAAGCATGCACATACTTCTGGGAATCCATATATCAGTCATTAGTTTTAGTAGTTGATGTATGCTATGGACTAAACTAGCACATCCAACTGCCCTTGGAAAGCCACAAAGAAGATGATATATTTCAAAAGTTTTAGTGAAGGAATGCTGCTTGCAAATATGTAAAGATGTATTGGTATCAGGAGAGCCGGTTTGGTGTAATGGTTAAGGCACGTAAGGCTAGAAACCAGGTGACTGTGAGTGCTAGTCCTGCTTTGATGCAGAAACCCAGCTGGTTGACCTTGGGCCAGTTATTCTAGCTCTGTCCTAGGAAAAAGGCAATAGCAAATCTCTTCCAAGAAATCTTGCCAAGACAACTATAGGAACTTGTCCAGACAGTCACCAAGAGACAATATTGTCCAATGCAAAAGAAAGAGAGAGAGAGAAAGGGGGGAGGGACGGAGGGAATGAAGGGAGGGAGGGAGGGAGGGAGAGAGAGAGAGAGAGAAAGAGAGAAGGAAAGATCAGCCTCTCTTAAAGTGAGGTTAAAAAGAACACTCTAATTAAAACTTCTACTTAAACCTTCATATCTCTTATGCCAACAAAGCCACTGCCAGTACTTGTAATTGAATCCATTAATATCAGCTGGTCACAATATCATCTGCTTAACATGTTGACTTTACAACTGCAAAATTTAAGAAATGTCCCTTGTTTAGGCAGTTATGTTTGTTAGGAAAAAAAGGTGTTCACTCGCAGCACTTAGGGATGCTCCCTATGGAATTTCTAGGTACAACAAGGTCTTAGGATAATTGCAGAGTTCAACTTCCAATAGAAAATAGTAGCAACTGTTTGCAAACCAGAAAGGTCTGGTTAAAGTTCTTTTTTCCCCCTGTCATCATGGTTTTTCCCACATGCAGGATCCATGCTCTCTTTGACCACTCTAAGCATTTTTTATGCTGTAATTTTTCCAGGAGTATTTCTCTCACCTATTCTCCCCCCCCCTCCCATTTATTTATATATTTTCTTTTTACATGCAATAAGTGCTTCGTGAACAGAGTACTGTCTGCATCAATTACTTACATAGTAATACTTTTTTAAAATCCTAATTTCTACCTCTATTATCCAACCATTGATAAAACAAGTCCCATGTTCGATAGTACTCTGTGTTTTCCTTTTCTTTTTTCTTCAGCGTTAGTTCTACACAGTCTAGTATTTTTTTAATTATATCTTCTTCTGTAGGTGTTTCCTCGTTCTTCCAATGTTGTGCAAATCAGTGGTGGGTTGCTACCAGTTCTCCCTGGTTCGGGAGAGCCGGTAGTGGAAATATTCATAGGAGAGAGAATTGGTTTGCTATGAATGTCAGTTTGGCCCTCCCCCCTGCCCCGCCCCCGCGCTATGCCTACCTTTATTTCTTTTGTTTTTTTGTCAGCTGTAAGGCGCGGCTGAGGGGATTGCCATGCCTCAGCTGTTTTTTTTCCTAATGAGCTTGTGCGAAGTGCAAGTTTGGCGCAAGTGCAAGCGAAGCGAGTATGCGTATGGCGATAGCACGCCAAGCGTGTGCGCGATGCAAACTGGTGGTAAAACAGATTAGAACCCACCACTGGTGCAAATACAATTCTTGCTGCTGTCAAGACATGTAATATCAAATATACATTCCCTTTATCATATTTTTCTGGCATTATGCCTAACAGAAATAGTTGTGTTTTATAATCTATATGTTGTCTTAACATTTTTTCTAACCACATATGCATTTTTGTCCAAATTTTTTTTGCTTTTGGGCATGCCCACCACATGTGATAATACGTGTTCTCTCACCCCTCATAGAGTGGGTCAAATTTTTCAAGTTTCGATTTCCAAACATTAGGGGTACTCAAAAGTTGTGCCATGCCTTGGGGATTGTAAATATATTTTGGTTACTTTACTATGATTTAGAGGGGCTTGGTAAGTAACTACATCAATATCATAACTTTTTACCATTTTGTTTGTTTCATCTGCAATTATTTAGCACAAACCTACAGATTTGGCATTATGGTATAGGTAGTCCTTCACTTACGATCACAATCAGAACCAGAGCTTCTGTTGCTAAGCAAGGTGGCTGTTAATTGAGTTCTGTCCAATTTTACGACTTTTTTGCTATGGCTGCAGTTGTTAAATGAATCCAGCTTCCCCCATTTTTGCTTGTTGGAAGGCAGCTGCAAAGATTGCAACTGTCAATCACATGAGCCAGGATGCTATAACCATCGTAAATACATGCTGGTTATCAAGCACCCAAATTTTGATCATGTGACTGTAGGGATGCTGAAAGAATTGTAAACGTGAGAACTGGTTGTAAATCACTTTTTTTTCCAATGCTGCTGTAACTTCAAATGAGTCACTAAATGAATAGTTGTAAGCTGAGGACTGTTTGAGTCAAAGGTACGACTAGCTATGGCAGGTAGAAATCTACATAAATATTATAAGTAAAAGAACTCAACCTCATTTGTACTGAAATATCGTCCAAGCAGATAAGACAAAATATCACTAAGGAACAAAGACGGAGACATTCCTTTAAGTACCAAGTACCGTAATAACTATTTCCTCAGAAGTAGTTTCTCTGTGTTCATTTATGCTACTTTCTTTCTGGAAAAAAAGTCCATGCATTGGGTTGGAACCCATGACTTCCCGTTCAAAGCACACCTTCTGGGATGAAGTTTCATTGAACTCAATGATACTTCCTACTGAGTAGAAATCTAAGTAGCAATATTTTTCATGTTATTATTACACCATTGTGCTACCTACCCATCAGGCAATAAATAAACCAGTAGAACTCAAGGAATTTATTTCCAAGTGGAAAAATAGAAGATTGATGGTTGTGTTAGGAGCTATATTTAGTGTGTAAAGTATATTTATTTCAGATCAAATTGCTTGTGGTTACCGGGGGTTTCCAGTCCTAAAGGTAGAAAAAGAAATCTTGCAATTCAACTGGCAAGCTGTAATGGATTTCAAAACTGCAGAACAATAGCATCCATTAATATAAGGAGAGAAATAGCACTGCTAGAATTACTAAGCAATATATAACACATTTGGCTAACAATGCACTCACCAAGTGTTGGTTGTTTAAGCAATTTTAAAGCAAGTGCCTTCCTGTTCCTGTTCTTTTGTAGACGTAAAGGGAGTCTCATAAAGTATAGAAGTGCTTCCTGCTGCTACCATCTCAACCTTTAGGGAAAGTAGTTCAAGGAAGGATTCACTGTGATTAAAAATAATGAATGGATGACTGCCTATTACGAGAGCTATTGCTAACAAAATAAGGCAAAAGGCACATCTGAGAATATCTTTCTGTGTTACAGAATAAAAAAGTCATTTTCATGCATGTGCATTCTCTCAAACACATAGACCCATACATATGCACATGGAACAGACAAAATGAAAGAAATTCTTTAAATAACCCATCCAGTAAATGAAAGAAATTCTTTAAATAATCTATCCAGCGGAAGAAACCCTGATCAGCACATTTCATTCAGGAATCAAACCGAAGACTAATTTCCATGTAGACAAGCTTTGAGGTCTGTTTTACTTGCAAGGATTCAAACAAAATCAGAGTTCAGCCTGATTAATATCATCGTTAGCGAACCTGAAGTTCAAGAGAATTCATTGCTGCAAATGAAAAGGTGGAAGCATTTTTTTGGTAAACGATTTTGAAAGAATAAATTTTAAAAGGACCTTGTACTGATGTAGGCTTGTCTGCCAATTATTTTAGTACAATTTCAAAAGGCATAAATGAACTCTTTTTATGCCAGTTGTATTATTAAAGATTAAACAAATAAAAATAGTACAAAAAAACCCCGAGACAGAAATGGGGACATCTCAAAAAAAAAGAGACCCCCTCAGAAGAAGCAGGCCAGCTCAGCAAAAAGATATTTAATATTCTTTCCCCTTCAACTTGCTCCTGTTCTGATGATCGAATGTTTATTTTCCTCAGAGGAAATATGTACAGCATATATGCTTTGACTTCCTCAGTGTATCTATACAATAACTGTCTCTGATGGATTATGTGGAAAGCTAACAGTGACCAAAGCAAAAGCAACCAATATACAAAGGCCTGGTCTCAGCTGGAAAGAAAGCCATGTTCTGTCAGCTGGGCTTTGCAAAGGAGAAACAGCAGCTGGGCATAAAGGTCTGTAGGGAAGATGCCGTCACGTGTTCATTCCCTGGATCCCAGTTCTGACCTCAGCTTGAAATTAAATCCTGGAATTGTCCGTGAAAATGACAATTGAAATGAGAGGAAATGAGAGACTTTGTTCTTCTCTTTTAGCTAGATTTGGAAATTGCACATGGGTAGTTCCATAGTCAGCCCCTGGCCCTGTCTTTGCTGTATATATGTGAGTTTTTTCTGCTTCCTTGTGACAATAATACAATCAACTGGAGTTTCATCTCATGGTGATCCTATATACAGGTGTTATGTTGGTTGTTGGAAAATTGCATTGGCAATGAAGAAATTACTGGATTTGTGGAAATGGTTTAGTTGTTCTCCTGCTTCATTTTGTTTTTCTAGGCTAACTACATTTTCTCCTTGATATTTTCAGCTTTGATATGCCACTCTCCAACTACAAGCACCACATCTTTCTTGCATGTTCTGTTGATTTCAGATTGAGCTTCACCATAAAACTCATCAATCTTCTCTTCTTCTGCCTCAGTGGCTGGAGCATAAATTTGAGGAGCTGTCTTACTGAAAGATGGGCTGCAAAATTGAAATATTATTAAGTCGTTGATGGCATTGTACCCAAGTATTTCTCTGGGTGTATATTTCTTGAGTCTGAAACTAGCATTGTTCTTTCTTTGTTTGTGTTCTAAGTAGTAATCAATATGAAATGCTGATTGAAACTGTCCAATTCTAGCCCATTTCAATTTGCCAGTGCTTAAGATGTCAATGTGTAGTCAGTTCACTTTATCTTGTCAGTGTCTTGAGCTTTCTCATGTTCGTGCTACTTATTTTCACGTTCCCACTGCAATTTTATCTTTGCAGCTTTGAATTTTCTTTTACTGCATGGCAACATCAGCAACTGGATGTCCAGAAAGCTTTTATCTAGTCCTGTCATAGATACCATTAATAGTCTAAAATATCCGCAGCTGCTCTATCTTGAGTGTTGTGCAATCTGAAGGGCTCATCATCCATGGCTACATCCTCAGTTTATATTGTCAAGACATGTAGAGCTCTTGGTAAAATACAGGATTGAGTTATCATTGCCTGCTCCCACATAATATGTAATGATGTTTTTGTCATTGTCACTAAAGGGATCATTTGCCTCTAGCATCTTCCTCTACCAAGGCTGTTTAATAGATACCTACTTGCTTTAGCTGAGCAGCTGGAATGACCTTCACACCTTGAGTGACCTGGCTAAGAATATATAATCTTGGCATACACTTTCAGGATTCTTTGGTTACCCCTCCTAGCAGGGGTGAAATGTAAAAATGTTTGCTGCTGGTTCTGTGGGTGTGGCTTGATGGGTGTGGCTTGGTGGTCATGTGACCAGGTGGGTGTGGCCAACTTGACATCACTCACTGTTAGAGTCAGGAGCTGCACATTTTGAAGCACATTCTGCCCTTCTGAAGCCCCCAATGCTTTGGGTTTCCCTCCGCCACCCAAGCAAACGTCGGAGCCTTCTCTTGCAGAAGCAGAATACAGGCACAGAAATGGAAAATGGGGGGGGGGTATGGGGAGGAGAAGGTGTAATTAGCAGAATCCAGGTAATGAAATGGAAAAATGGGGGGTGGGTGGGTAGAAGAAGGTGTAAGAAGACGTTTCCTTAGATCGCTGATGCTCCCAACAATGAGTTTGGTGGCAATCTAAGGAATCATCTTCCAGCTCTTCAAGATCAACTTTAAGCCGACAGCAAAATTAGTGGCGGTGGGAGGGGGCAACAGGTGTGTGTGTGTGTCCCTCCCTCTGCAAGGACTTGGAGGCGGACACTGCCCCTCTGAGGAAAAGAGGAGGCGGTGAAGCCCTGGCTGTCAACTGGGAGAGGAGGACCGTGGAGGGACACACACAGACACACACAGACACACACACATGCCCCATCACCCCTGCTGCTGCTACTTTTGCTGTCAGCTTCTTGGCACTCTTAAAGTCGATCTTGAAGAGTTGGAAGACATTTCCTTAGATCGCTGATGCTCCAAACAATGAGTTTGACAGCGTGGAAAGCAGGCAAGCATAGCAGGGCTGCTGGAAAGGGAGTAAGATGCTAGCTCCCTTCCCCACAGCCCTGCCATGCTTGCCTGCCTTCCACGTGGCCTTCCACTTGCCTGCCTTCACAAACTGGCCATGGGAAGGCTGCATGGAAGGCAGGGAAGCATGGCAGGGCTGCGGACCGTGGTCCGGTCCGGGGCCGTGGCCAGCCAGCAATTGCTACCGGTATGGCGAACCAGCCCCAATTTCCGCTACCGGTCCTCCTGAACCGGTCCAAACCGGTAGCATTTTACCCCTGCCTCCTAGGAATAGACACCCACCACAGTAAGGTGTGTTTAAAGGGATCTTGTACTGATCCACAGCACAACAGGTCATGAGGGCATTCATCTCAAAAGAATAAATTATTAAGCCAATTATCTACAGATTAGTTTTCTTAATTTATGTATTTTTAAGAAGTAGTGTATTTGTTAAAAACCCATACAACCTCTTCTGCATTTCATGATAAGGCACAGCAATAAGTTCCCGTGCTCACCTTTTTAAGACTATTTTGGTAAAACTGATACCACCCACCTCAATCCATCAGTATTATTATTATTTCCGACACTAACAATCTAACCAAAATTCTGGTTTACAAGATTACAGGATCTGATTTTTGGTCCTTTGAAAAAATAGAAAAAGATCACTTTGGTAATGATTTACCTTAGAAAGTACATTAATGAATTAATGTGAACATTTCATGATTGCAAGAACAGTAAATTTACACTGAGTTCATGCAAACAGGAAAATATTAAACTTCCTATACAATCCTAAATCCTCTTGTGATTTCCCCCCTCCCCTACATTTAATGCCACATTGAGTTTGGTATTTTAATCCTTCAGAAGTGCAGCTCCTAACAAAGTGCTTAAATAAATGCATTTTCATATTTGTACAAAACACAAGAAGAAAACCAAAGAGTCTTCCAGTGGAGAACATTTCATGTTGATTTCTCAAGGCAACTCGTTCATTAGGTCTTGAAGGAGGTTTAATAGGATTTTTTTTCAAAACTGAGTTTTGAAACAAGTATCCCTACCAGAGACTTCTTTGTGCATAATTCTGCAAAGAGCAGCAATCTACGAATTAGCATACTTGGCAATTAGTCTTTGCTCAGACATGATTTCTTTTTCTTTTTCTCTCCTATGTATATTGGTGTGGGGTTGTTTCTTTCTTTTCTTTTTTCTTTTTTTGACTAAAAAAAGGAATATTAAGTTGGTTATAAAGCTTACGCTAATGGGGTTTTGTATATGTGTTACAAAAATTTTAGGGAAACAGGCCACCAATTTTCAACAACTATGGTAAGAGGTAACTGTGACTGAATGTCAAGTAGTAGTGGGTTGCCCCCGGTTCAGACTGGTTCGCAAGAACCGGTAGTAAAACCGATGGGAGGCCCCGCCCACCACCCTGGATGTCATCATCAGTGATCTGCACATGCAGATCCCATTGCGAACCGGTAGTAAAGGTAAGTAGAACACACACACACACCCTTATGTCAAGCATACTCTGGGAACAAAGGAGGGAGCCCAAGAATTAAGGAAAAGATTTGTGAGTCCAGTGAAGGAAGGAGGAAGGAAGACATGTGAAAAAGACACAGAATAACTCTCCTTTAATTATACAAAATATAACTTGAGCTGCAAAATGATTTTTGGCAGACTTTCAAGATTCTGTTATAGTACCCTACTAGAAATAGAGATCTTTACAGATATCCAATTAATTATTTTTTCCCTGAGTTCACCTGACTCTAAGAATTGGACAGGAGGCACTCAGAACCACAAATAAAGACATGAATTCAGGAGCTATTTATAGCCTAGGTATGAAGATTGCTTATCACTAGAGGGATATAATGAGAACACAATTTACCAAATCCAGACCTAGGAGAGATTAGGTGACAAAAATATTCTTGGTCATCACTATTACTTCATTTCTAAAGCAGTCACTTCGGCAAAAGCCCTAAACTACATCCCTTAAAAGAAGTACAATCTTTGAGAACTTGAAATAAAGCTCTCAAAGGTGCAGAGCTTCAACCAATAGTAACTCCATTTTGCTGAGATTCACTTCTAGACTAAAGGCAGGAATTCTTTCTTTAAGGTCTTGTTGTTGGCCCAAATTTACACTATTAAATATATTTACTCCAGCTCTTGAGGTATAATATGGTCTTATGGTACATTGCTTTTATAAATGTTCTATAATATTTTATATTATTGTGTACCACTTTAGACTCCACTGAAAGGAAGGGCACTGTATACGTAAATTCATTAGTAGTAATATGAGTTTTGAAGGCCACAACAATGGAAAAAACAACAACAGGCATTTCTTACAAACAAAATCCACTGATTTACTTGAGTGGATGAGGGCAGTGAGAAAGAGACTGACACTAAACTGAGTTCAAATTGAGTCACTGCTTTGGATGGAGAACAAGATGACTAAGCCTGCTTCAGGTGGTTAGTATCTAAAATAATCCATGAAATAATCATTTGGGAAACTGCTATGCCAAGAATTACACAATTGTGCTTGCATGTACATTTCCCTTTCAAAAAAAATCAAGGATATTGATGAAAGTATCTGGAAAAAAATGTACTTATTTGACTGCATCTTGTGTCAGCTCTTTTTTCTATTTTAGCTTCCTATAGGTCACAATATCTCACTAAAGTAATATTAACTAATTATAGAAGCTGCACCTTAATAAAAATCAAATGGCTCATTTCAATCCAGTTCATAGAAAACGCCATGGATTTTCTGCCTTTCCTCATTCACATTCTTCTGAGTTCACATTGTCACCATACATGAATATGAAATGTTTGTGGACCTTGATTTTTTTAAAAAATTCACAAGGTAGGATTGCAGAATTCAGTTTTGTGTGGAATTAGTATGATTAATTGCATGCC